>NW_028327795.1:500046-507546 GCF_031878675.1 Megascapheus bottae | reverse complement strand
AGATTTAGGGTAAGGTTAAGGGTTAGGGTTAGGGTTAGGGTTGAGGTTAGGGTTAGGGTTAGGGTAAAGATTAGGGTTAGGGTTAAGGTAAGAGTAAGGGTTAGGTTTAGTGTGAGATTTAGGGTAAGGGTTAGGGTTAGGTTTAGGGTAAGAGTAAGGTTTAGGGTTAGGTTTAGGGTAAGGGTAAGAGTTAGGGTTAGGTTAGGATTAGGTTTAGGGTTGGGATTAAGGTTAGGGTTAGGGTTAGGGTAAGGGTAAGTGTTATTGTTTTGGTTAGGGTAAGCTTTAGGGTTCGAGTTAGGGTTCTGGTTAGGGTTAGGGTCAGGTTTAAGGTAAGTGTAAGCGTTAGGGTTAGGGTTAGAGTAAGGTTTACCCTTCGGTTTAGGGTAAGGGTAAGGTTTAGGATTAGGGTTAGGGTAAGGGTTAGGGTTAGGTTTAGGGTTAGGGTTAGGGGTTAGGGTTAGGGTTAGGGTTAGGGGAAGGGTTATGGTTAGGTTTAGGGTTAGGGTTAGGGGTTAGGGTTAGGGTTAGGGTTAGGGGAAGGGTTAGGGTTAGGGTAAGGTTAATGTTAGGGTTATGGTTATGGTTAGGCTTAGGGTTAGGGATAGGGTAAGGGTTAGGTTTAGGTTTAGGGTTAGGTTTAGGTATAGGGTTAGGGTTATGGTTAGGGTAAGAGTAAGGGTTACGGTTAGTGTTAGAATTAGGGTTAGGGTTAGGGTGAGGGTAAGAGTTAGGGTTAGTGTTAGGGATAGGGGTTAGGGTTATGGTTAGGGTAAGATTTAGGGATAGGGTTAGGGTAAGGGTAAGGGTTAGGGTTACTGTTTCGCTTAAGGTTCAGTTTAGGGTTAGGGTTAGTGTAAGAGTAAGCGTTAGGTTTAGGGTTAGGGTAAGGGTTAGGGTTAGGGTTAGGGTAAGGGTAAGTGTTAGTGTTAGGGTTAGGGTAAGGTTAAGGGTTACGTTTATGGTAAGGGTCAGGTTTTGGGTTGGGGTTAAGGTTATGGTTAGGTTTAGGGTCAGGGTTAGGGTTAGGATTAGGGTTAGGGTAAGGGTTAGGGTTAGGGTTAGGGTTGAGGTTAGGGTTAGGGTTAGGATTAGGTTTATGGTTAGGGTTAGGGTAAGGGTAATGGTTAGGGTTAGTGTTAGGATTAGGGTAAGGATTAGTTTAGGGTTAGTGTTAGGGTAAGGGTGAGGTTTAGGGTTAGGGTTAGGTTTAGGTTTAGGGTAAGGGTTAGGTTTAGGGTTAGCATTAAGGTTAGGGTTAGGGTTAGGGTAAGGGTAAGGATTATGGTTAGGGTGAGGGTTAGGGTTAGAGGTTAGGGTTAGGGTTAGCGTTACGTTTAGGGCTAGGGTTAGGGTAAGGATAAGGATTCAGGTTAGAGATAGGGCTAGGGTTAGGTTTAGATTTAAGGTTAGGGTTAGGGTAAAGCTTAGGGTTAAGGTTAGGATAAGGGTAAGGGTTAGGGTTAGGGTTAGGGTTAGGGTTAGGGTTAAGGTAAGGGTAAGGGTGTGGGTTAGGGTTAGGTTTAGGGTTAGGGTTAGGATAAGGGTAAGGGTTAGGATTAGGGTTAGGTTAAGGGTTAGGGTTAGGGTAAGGTATAGGGTTAGGGTTAGAGTTAGGGTTAGGGTTAGGGTTAGGGTTAGGGTTAAGGAAAGGGTTAGGGTTAGGGTTAGTGTTAGGGTAAGGGTAAGGGTTAGGGTTAGGGTTAAGGTTAGTGTTAAGTTTAGGGTTAGTGTAAGGGTTAGGGTAAGGTTTAAGGTTAGGGTTAGTGTTAGGGTAAGGGTAAGGGTTAGGTTTAGGGTTAGGGTTAGGGTAAGTGTAAGTGTTAGGGTTAGGGTTAGGGTTAGGGTTAGGGTTAGGGTTAGGGTAAGTGTAAGTGTTAGGGTTAGGGTTAGGGTTAAAGTTAGGGTTAGGGTTAGGGTTAGTGTTAAGTTTAGGGTTAGGGTTAGAGTTAGGGAAAGGGTAAGTTTTAGTGTTAGGGTTAGGGTTGAGGTTAGGGTTAGTGTTAGGGTTAAGATTAGGGTTAGGGTTAAGGTAAGGGTAAGCGTTAGGTTTATAGTTAGGGTTAGGGTAAGTGTAAGTGTTAGGGTTAGGGTTAGGGTTAGGGTTAAGTTTAAGATTAGGGTTAGGGTTAGGAAAAGGGTAAGTGTTATGGTTAGGGTTACGGTTAGGGTTAAGTTTAGGGTTAGGGTTAGGGTTAGGATAAGGGAAGGTTTAGGGTTAGGGTTAGGGATGAGGTTGGGGTTATGGTTAGGGTTAAGATTAGGGTTAGGGTTAAGGTAAGGGTAAGGGTTAGGTTTAGGGTTAGGGTTAGGGTAATGGTTAGGGTTCGGTTAGGGTTAGGGTTAGGATAAGGGTAAGGTTTAGGGTAGGGTTAGGGTTAGGTGTAGGGTTAGGGTTAGGGTAAGGATAAGGGTAGGGTTAGGGTTAGGGTTTTGGTTAGGGTTAGGGTTAGGGTTAGGGTAAGTGTCAGGTTTAGGGTTAAGGTCAGGGTTAGGTTTAGGTATAGAGTTAGGCTAGGGTAAGGGTTAGGGTTAGGGTAAGGGTTAGGGTTAGGGTTAGGGTTAGGGTAAGGGTCAGGTTTAGGGTTAAGGTCAGGGTTAGGGTTAGGTTTAGAGTTTAGGCTAGGGTAAGGGTTAGGGTGAGGGTAAGGGTTAGGGTTAGAGTTAGGGTTAGTGTTAGGTTTAGGGTTAGTGTTAGGGTCAGGGTAAGGGTTAGCTTTAGAGGTTAGGGTTAGAGTTAGGTTTAGGGTAAGGGTAACGGTTAGGGTTAGGGTTAGTGGTTAGGGTTAGGTTTAAGGTTATGGTTAAGTTAAGGGTAAGGAATAGGGTTAGGGTTAGGGTTAGGGTAAGGGTAGTGGTAAGTGTTAAGGTTAGGGTTAAGGTTAGGTTTAGGGTTAGGGTTAGGGTAAGGGTAAGGGTTAGGGTTAGGGTTAGGGTTAGGTTTAGGGTTAGGTTTACGGTTAGGGTAAGGGTAAGGGTTAGGGTTAGGGTTAGGGTTAGGGTTGGGGTAAGGGTTATTGTTAAGTTTAGGGTTAGGGTTCTCTTTAGGGTTAGGGTTACAGTTAGGGTAAGGGTAAGGATTATGTTTAGAGTTAGGGTTGAGATTAGGGTTAGGATTAGGGCTGAGTTTAGGGTTAGGTTTAGAGTTAGGGGTAGGGTTAGGTGTAGGGGTAGGGTTTGGATTAGGTTTAGGTTAAGGGTTAAGGTTAGGGTTAGGTATAGGGGAAGGGTAAGGCTTAGAGTTAGGGTTAGGATTAGGTGTAGGGTTAGGGTTAGAGTAAGGATAAGGGTTAGGGTTAGGGTTAGGGTTAGGTGTAGGGTTAGGGTTAGGGTTAGGGTAAGGGTCAGGGTTAGGGTTAGGGTAAGGGTTAAGGTTAGGGTTAGTGTTAAGGTTAGGGTTAAGGTAAGGTTAAGAGTTAGGTTTAGGGATAGGGTTAGGGTTAGGTTTAGTGTTATGGTTAGGTTAAGGGTAAGGGTTAGGGTTAGGGTTCGGGTTAGGGTTAGGGTTAAGGTAGGGTTAGGTTGAGGGTAAGAGTAAGGGTTAGTGTTAGGGTAGGGTAATGGTTAGGGTTAAGGTTAGGGTTAGGTTTAGGGTTAGGTTTAGGGTTAGGGTTAGGGTTAGGGTTAGGGTTGGGGTTAGGGTTAGGTTTAGGGTTAGGGTTAGGATAAGGGTAAGGTTTAGGATAAGGGTAAGGGTTAGGGTTAAGGTTAGGGTAAGGGTAAGGGTAAGGGTTAGGGTTAGGGTTAGGGGTTAGGGTTAGTGTTAGGGTAAGGGTAAGAGTTAGGGTTAGGGTTAGTGTTAAGGGTAGGGTTATGGTTAGCGTAAGGGTAAAGGTTAGGGTTAGTGTTAAGGTTAGGGTTAAGGTAAGGTTAAGAGTTAGGTTTAGGGATAGGGTTAGGGTTAGGTTTAGGGTTAAGGTTAGGGCAAGGGTTAGGGTTAGGGTAGGGTAATGGTTAGGGTTAAGGTTAGGGTTAGGTTTAGGGTTAGGTTTAGGGTTAGGGTTAGGGTTAGGGTTGGGGTAAGGGTAAGGGTTAGGTTTAGGATTAGGGTTAGGGTTAGGGTAAGTGTTAGCGTTAGGGTTAGGGTTAGGGGTTAGGGTTAGGGTTAGGGTAAGGGTAAGGTTTAGGATTAGGGTTAGGGTTAGGGTTAAGGTTAGGGTTAGGTTTAGGGTTAGGGTAAGTGTTAGGTTTGGGGTTAGGGTAAGGGTTAGGGTTAGGGTTAAGGTTAGGGTTAGGGTTAGGGTTAGGGTAAAGGTAAGGGTTAAGATTAAGGTTAGGGTTAAGGTTAGGGTGAGGTTTAGGGTTAAGGTCAGGGTTAGGGTTAGGGTTAGAGTTTAGGCTAGGGTAAGGGTTAGGATTAGGGTAAGGGTTAGGGTTAGGGTTAGGTTTAGGGTTAGGTTTAGGGTTAGGGTCAGGGTAAGAGTTAGCTTTAGGGGTTAGGGTTAGAATTAGGGTTAAGGTTAGGCTTAGGGTTATGGTTAGGGTTAGGGAAAGGGCAAGGTTAGGGTTAGGTTTACTGTTGGGGTAAGGGTTAGGGTTAAGTTTAGGGTTAGGGTTCGCTTTAGGGTTAGGGTTACAGTTAGGGTAAGGGTAAGGGTTATGGTTAGAGTTAGGGTTGAGATTAAGGTTAGGATTAGGGCTGAGGTTAGGTTTAGGGTTAGGGTTAGGGGTAGGGGTAGGTGTAGGGGTAGGGTTTGGATTAGGTTTAGGGTTAGGTGTAGGGTTAGGGTTAGGGTTAGGGTTAGGGTTAGGGGAAGGGTAAGGCTTAGAGTTAGGGTTAGGATTAGGTGTAGGGGTAGGGTTAGAGTAAGGATAAGGGTTAGGGTTAGGGTTAGGGTTAGGTGTAGGGGTAGGGTTAGAGTAAGGATAAGGGTTAGGGTTAGGGTTAGGGTTAGGTGTAGGGTTAGGGTTAGGGTTAGGGTAAGGGTCAGGGTTAGGGTTAATATTAGGGTCAGGGTTAGGTTTAGAGTTAGGGCTAGGATAATGGTTAGGGTTAGGTTTAGGGTAGGGTAATGGTTAGGGTTAAGGTTAGGGTTAGATTTAGGGTTAGGTTTAGGTTTAGGGTTGGGGTAAGGGTAAGGGTTAGGTTTAGTATTAGGGTTAGGGTTAGGGTAAGTGTTAGCGTTAGGGTTAGGGTTAGGGGTTAGGGTTAGGGTTAGGGTAAGGGTAAGGTTTAGGAGTAGGGTTAGGTTTAAGGTTAGGGTTAGGTTAGGGTTAGGGTAAGGGTTAGGGTTGGGGTTAGGGTAAGGGTTAGGGTTAGGGTTAAATTTAGGGTTAGGGTTAGGGTTAGGGTAAGGGTAAAGGTTAGGATTAATGTTAGGGTTAAGCTTAGGGTAAGGGTTAGGGTTAGGGAAGGGTTAGAGTTAGGGTTAGGGTAAGGGTTAGGGTTAGGTTTAGGATTAAGGTAAGGGTTAGGGTTAGGTTTATGGTAAGGGTTAGGGTAAGGGTAAGTGTTAGGGTTAGGATTATGGTTCTGGTAAGATTTAGGGTTAGGGTTAGGGTAAAGGTAAGTGTTAGGGTTAGGGTTAGGGTTAGGTTTGAGGTTAGGGTTAGGGTTAGGGTTAGGTTTAGGTTTAGGGTTAGGGTAAGTGTTAGGGTTAGGGTTAGGGTTAAGTTTAAGGTTAGGGTTAGGGTTGGGGTTAGGGAAAGGGCAAGGGTTCGGGTTAGGTTTAGGGTTAGTATTAAGGTTAGGGTTAGGGTAAGTGTAAGTTTTAGGGTTAGGGTTAGGGTTGAGGTTAGGGTTAGGTTTAGGGTTAACATTAGGGTTAAGAATAGGGTTGGGTTAAGGTAAGGGTAAGGGTTAGGTTTAGGTTTAGGGTTAGGGTAAGGGTTAGGGTTTGGTTAGGCTTAGGGTTAGGGTTAGGTTTACGGTTAGGGTAAGGGTAAGGGTTAGGGTTAGGGTTAGGGTTAGGGTAAGGGTTAGTGTTAAGGTTATGGTTAGGGTTCACTTTAGGGTTATGGTTACAGTTAGGGTAAGTGTAAGGATTATGTTTAGGGTTAGGGTTAGGGTTAGAGTAAGGGTTAGAGTTAGGGTTGAGATTAGGGTTAGGATTAGGGCTGAGGTTAGGGTTACGGTTAGGGTTAGGGTTAGGGGTAGGGGTAGGGGTAGGGGTAGGGTTTGGATTAGGTTTAGGGTTAGGTGTAGGGTTAGGGTTAGGGTTAGGGTTAGGGGAAGGGTAAGGCTTAGAGTTAGGGTTAGGGTTAGGTGTAGGGTTAGTGTTAGAGTATAAGGGTTAGGGTTAGGGTTAGGGTTAGGGTTAAGGTAAGGGTCAGGGTTAGGGTTAATGTTAGGGTTAGGGTTAGAGTTAGGGTTAGAGTTAGGGCTAGGATAAGTGTTAGGGTTAGGGTAAGGGTTTGGGTTAGGGTTAGGGTTAGGGTAAGGGTAAGGTTGAGGATTAGGTTTAGTGTTGGTGTTAAGGTTAGGGTTAGGGTTAGTGTAAGGGTAAGTGT
The DNA here is from genome assembly GCF_031878675.1 of Megascapheus bottae. Classification (NCBI taxonomy): domain Eukaryota; kingdom Metazoa; phylum Chordata; class Mammalia; order Rodentia; family Geomyidae; genus Megascapheus; species Megascapheus bottae. Next base: position 501,096 of record NW_028327795.1, on the reverse strand, counting down.
TAGGGTTAGGGTTAGGGTAAGGGTTAGGGTTAGTGTTAAGGTTAGGGTTAGGGTAAGGTTAAGAGTTAGGTTTAGGGTTTGGGTTAGGTTTAGGGTAATGGTAAGTGTTAGGGTTAGGGTAACGTTTAGGGTTAAGTTTAGGGTTAGGGTTAGGGTAAGGGTAAGGTTTAGGGTTAGGGTTAGGGTTGAGGTTAGGGTTAGGGTTAGGGTTAAGATTACGGTTAGGGTTAAGGTAAGGGTAAGGGTTAGGTTTAGGGTTAGGGTTAGGGTAAGGGTTAGGGTTTGGTTAGGGTTAGGGTTAAGATAAGGTTTAGGGTTAGGTTTAAGGTTAGGGGTAGGTGTAGGTTTAGGGTTATGGTAAGGATAAGGGTTAGGGTTAGGGTTAGGGTTAGGTTTAGGGTTAGGGTTAGAGTTAGGGTAAGGGTCAGATTGAGGGTTAAGTTCAGGGTTAGGATTACTGTTAGAGTTTAGGCTAGGGTAAGGTTTAGGGTTAGGATAAGGGTTTGGGTTAGGGTTAGGGTTAGGGTAGGGTTAGGTTTAGGGTTAGGTTTAGGGTCAGGGTAAGGGTTAGTTTTAGGGGTTAGGGTTAGAGTTAGGGTTATGGTTAAGGTAAGGGTAAGGGATAGGGTTAGGGTTAGGGTTAGGGTAAGGGTAGGGTAAGTGTTAAGGTTATGGTTAAGGTTAGGTTTAGGGTTAGGGTTAGGGTAAGGGTAGGGTTAGGGTTAGGGTTAGGGTTAGTGTTAGGTTTACGGTTAGGGTAAGGGTAAGGGTTAGGGTTAGGGTTAGGGTTAGGGTTGGGGTAAGGTTTAGGGTTAAGGTTAGGGTTAGGGTTCGCTTTATGTTTAGGGTTACAGTTAGGGTAAAGGTAAGGGTTATGGTTAGAGTTAGGGTTGAGATTAGAGTTAGGATTAGGGCTGAGGTTAGGATTAAGTTTAGGGTTAGGGTTAGGGGTACGGGTACGTGTAAGGGTAGGGTTTGGTTTAGGTTTAGGATTAGGTGTAGGGTTAGGGTTAGGGTTAGGTTTAGGGTTAGGGGAAGGGTAAGGCTTAG
>NW_028327795.1:485046-490046 GCF_031878675.1 Megascapheus bottae | reverse complement strand
GGTAAGGGTTAGGGTTAAGTTTAGGGTTAGGGTTAGATTTAGGTTTAGGGTTAGGGTTAGGGTAAGGGTAAGGGCTAGGATTAGGATGAGGGTTAGGGTTAGGGTAATGGTTAGGGTTAAGGTTAGTGTTAGGTTTAGGGTTAGGGTTAGGGTAAGATTAAGGGTAAGTGTTAGGGTTAGGGTTAGGGTCATTTTTAGGGTTGGGTTTTAAGGTTAGGTTTAGGGTTAGGGTAAGTATAAGGGTTAGGATTAGGGTTAGTGTTAGGGTAATGGTTAGAGTTAGGGTTAGGATTAGGGTTATTTTTAGGGTTACGGTTAGAGTTAGGGTTAGGTTTAGGGTAAGGGTATGTGTTAGGGCTAGGGTTAGTGTTAGTGTAAGGGTTAAGGTTAGGTTTAAGGTTAGGGTTAGGGTATGGGTTAAGGTTAGGTTTAGGGTTAGGGTTAGGTTAAGGGTAAGGTTTAGTGTTACAGTTAGTGTAAGGTAAGGGAAAGTGTAAGGGTTAGGGTTAGGGTTAGGGTAAGGATTAGGGTTAGTGTTAGTGTTAGGGTAAGGGTTAGGGTTAGGGTTAGGGTTAGCATTAAGGTTAGTGTTACGGTTAGGGTAAGGGTAAGGGTTAGTGTTAGGGTTAGGGTTAGAGTTAAGGTTAGGGTTAGCATTAGGGTAAGTGTAAGGGTTAGGATAGGGTTAGGGTTAGGGTTAGGGTAAGGGTTAGGGTTACGGTTAGGTTTAGGGTAAGGGGTAGTGTTAAGGTTACGGTTAGGGTTAGGGTAAGGGTAAGGTTTATGGTTAGGTTTAGGGTTAGGGTTAGGGTAAGGGTTAGGGTTAGGGTAACATTAAGGGTTAGGTTTACGGTTAGGGTTAGTGTAAGGGTAAGGGTTAGGTTTAGGGTTAGGGTTAGGGTTAAGGTTAGGGTAAGGGTTAGGGTTAGGATTAGGGTTAGGTTTAGGGTAAGGGTTAGGGTTAGATTTAGGGTAAGTGTAAGGTTTAGGGTTAGGGTTAGGGTTTGGGTTAGGGTTAGGGTTAGGGTTAGGGTTAGGGTTGGGTTAGGGTTAGGGTTAGGGTTAGGGTTAGGGTTAGGGTAGGGTTAGGGTTAGGGTTAGGGTTAGGGTTAGGGTTATGGTTAGGGGTAGGGTTAGGGTAGGGTTAGGGTTAGGGTAAGGTTAAGGGTAAGGGTAAGGGTTAGAGTTAGGATTAGGGTTAGGTTTAGGGTTGGGTAAGTGTAAGGGTTAGGATTAGGGTTAGAGTTAGGGTAATGGTTAGGGCTAGGGTTAGGGTTAGTGTTGGGTAAGTGTAAGCGTTAGGGTTAGGGTTAGAGTTAGGGTAAGGGTTAGGGTTAGGGTGAGGGTTAGAGTTAGGGTTAGGGTTAGGGTTAGGGTAGGTATTAGGGTAAGGATAAGTGTTAGGGTTAGGGTTAGGGTTAGGATAAGGGTAAGGGTTAGGGTTAGGGTTAGGGGTTAGGGTTAGGGTTAGGGTTAGGGTAAGGGTTAGGGTTAGGGTTAGGGTTAGGGTTAGTGTTAGGTTTAGGGTTCGGGTTAGGGGAAGGGGAAGGGTTAGGGTTAGGTTAAAGGTCAAGGTTAGGGTTAGGGTTAGGTTTAGGGTTAGGTTAAGTGTAAGGGTTAGGGTTAGGGTTAGTGTAAGGGTTAGGATTAGGGGTTAGGTTTAGCGTTAGGTTTAGGGTAAGATATGTGTTAGGGTTAGGGTTAGGGTTAGGCTTAGTGTTAGGGTTAGCGTTAGGGTAAGGGTAAGGGTTAGGGTAAGGGTTAGGGTTAGGGTTAGGGTTTGGTGTTATGGTTAAGGTTAGGGTTAGGTTTAGGTTTAGGGTTAGGGTTAGAGTAAGGTTGAGTGTTAGGGTTAGGGTTAGGTTTAGGGTTAGGGTTAGGGTAAGGTTACGGGTTAGGAATAGGGTTAGGGTTAAAGTTAGGTTTAGGGTTAGGGTTAGGGTTAGGGTTATGGTAAAGGTAAGGGTTAGGGTTAGGGTTAGGGAAAGGGTAAGGGTTAGGTTTAGGGTAAGGATTGGGGTTAGGGTTTGGGTTAGGGTAAGGGTTAGGGTTACGGTTTGGCTTAGGGTTACGGTTAGGTTTAGGGTTAGGGTTAGTGTTAGGGGAAGGTTAAGGGTAAGGGTAAGGTTTAGGGTTAGGGTTAGGGATAGGGTTAGGATATGGGTTAGGGTTAGGGGTTAGGGTTAGTGTTAGGGTAAGGGTAAGGGTTAGGGTTAAGGTTAGGGTTAGGGTTAGGGTTAATGTTAGGTTTAGGGTGAGCGTAAGTGTAAGGGTTAGGGATAGGTTTATTGTTAGGGTTATGGTAAGGGTAAGGGTTAGAGTTAGGGTTAGGGTTAGGGTTAGGTTTACGGTTAGGGTTAGGGTTAGGTTTAGGGTAAGGGTAAGGGTTAGGGTTAAGTTTAGGGTTAGGGTTAGGTTTAGGTTTAGGGTTAGGGTTAGGGTAAGGGTAAGGGCTAGGATTATGATGAGGGTTAGGGTTAGGGTAATGGTTAGGGTTAAGTTTAGTGTTAGGTTTAGGGTTAGGGTTAGGGTAAGATTAAGGGTAAGTGTTAGGGTTAGGGTTAGGATCATTTTTAGGGTTGGGTTTTAAGGTTAGGTTTAGGGTTAGGGTAAGTATAAGGGTTAGGATTAGGGTTAGTGTTAGGGTAATGGTTAGAGTTAGGGTTAGGATTAGGGTTATTTTTAGGGTTACGGTTAGAGTTAGGGTTAGGTTTAGGGTAAGGGTATGTGTTAGGGCTATGGTTAGTGTTAGTGTTAGGGTTAAGGTTAGGTTTAAGGTTAGGGTTAGGGTAAGGGTTAGGGTTAGGTTTAGGGTTAGGTTTAGGGTTAGGGTCAGGGTAAGGGTTAGCTTTAGGGGTTAGGGTTAGAATTAGGGTTAAGGTTAGGCTTAGGGTTATGGTTAGGGTTAGGGAAAGGGCAAGGTTAGGGTTAGGTTTACTGTTGGGGTAAGGGTTAGGGTTAAGTTTAGGGTTAGGGTTCGCTTTAGGGTTAGGGTTACAGTTAGGGTAAGGGTAAGGGTTATGGTTAGAGTTAGGGTTGAGATTAAGGTTAGGATTAGGGCTGAGGTTAGGTTTAGGGTTAGGGTTAGGGGTAGGGGTAGGTGTAGGGGTAGGGTTTGGATTAGGTTTAGGGTTAGGTGTAGGGTTAGGGTTAGGGTTAGGGTTAGGGTTAGGGGAAGGGTAAGGCTTAGAGTTAGGGTTAGGATTAGGTGTAGGGGTAGGGTTAGAGTAAGGATAAGGGTTAGGGTTAGGGTTAGGTGTAGGGGTAGGGTTAGAGTAAGGATAAGGGTTAGGGTTAGGGTTAGGGTTAGGTGTAGGGTTAGGGTTAGGGTTAGGGTAAGGGTCAGGGTTAGGGTTAATATTAGGGTCAGGGTTAGGTTTAGAGTTAGGGCTAGGATAATGGTTAGGGTTAGGTTTAGGGTAGGGTAATGGTTAGGGTTAAGGTTAGGGTTAGATTTAGGGTTAGGTTTAGGTTTAGGGTTGGGGTAAGGGTAAGGGTTAGGTTTAGTATTAGGGTTAGGGTTAGGGTAAGTGTTAGCGTTAGGGTTAGGGTTAGGGGTTAGGGTTAGGGTTAGGGTAAGGGTAAGGTTTAGGAGTAGGGTTAGGTTTAAGGTTAGGGTTAGGTTAGGGTTAGGGTAAGGGTTAGGGTTGGGGTTAGGGTAAGGGTTAGGGTTAGGGTTAAATTTAGGGTTAGGGTTAGGGTTAGGGTAAGGGTAAAGGTTAGGATTAATGTTAGGGTTAAGCTTAGGGTAAGGGTTAGGGTTAGGGAAAGGGTTAGAGTTAGGGTTAGGGTAAGGGTTAGGGTTAGGTTTAGGATTAAGGTAAGGGTTAGGGTTAGGTTTATGGTAAGGGTTAGGGTAAGGGTAAGTGTTAGGGTTAGGATTATGGTTCTGGTAAGATTTAGGGTTAGGGTTAGGGTAAAGGTAAGTGTTAGGGTTAGGGTTAGGGTTAGGTTTGAGGTTAGGGTTAGGGTTAGGGTTAGGTTTAGGTTTAGGGTTAGGGTAAGTGTTAGGGTTAGGGTTAGGGTTAAGTTTAAGGTTAGGGTTAGGGTTGGGGTTAGGGAAAGGGCAAGGGTTCGGGTTAGGTTTAGGGTTAGTATTAAGGTTAGGGTTAGGGTAAGTGTAAGTTTTAGGGTTAGGGTTAGGGTTGAGGTTAGGGTTAGGTTTAGGGTTAACATTAGGGTTAAGAATAGGGTTGGGTTAAGGTAAGGGTAAGGGTTAGGTTTAGGTTTAGGGTTAGGGTAAGGGTTAGGGTTTGGTTAGGCTTAGGGTTAGGGTTAGGTTTACGGTTAGGGTAAGGGTAAGGGTTAGGGTTAGGGTTAGGGTTAGGGTAAGGGTTAGTGTTAAGGTTATGGTTAGGGTTCACTTTAGGGTTATGGTTACAGTTAGGGTAAGTGTAAGGATTATGTTTAGGGTTAGGGTTAGGGTTAGAGTAAGGGTTAGAGTTAGGGTTGAGATTAGGGTTAGGATTAGGGCTGAGGTTAGGGTTACGGTTAGGGTTAGGGTTAGGGGTAGGGGTAGGGGTAGGGGTAGGGTTTGGATTAGGTTTAGGGTTAGGTGTAGGGTTAGGGTTAGGGTTAGGGTTAGGGGAAGGGTAAGGCTTAGAGTTAGGGTTAGGGTTAGGTGTAGGGTTAGTGTTAGAGTATAAGGGTTAGGGTTAGGGTTAGGGTTAGGGTTAAGGTAAGGGTCAGGGTTAGGGTTAATGTTAGGGTTAGGGTTAGAGTTAGGGTTAGAGTTAGGGCTAGGATAAGTGTTAGGGTTAGGGTAAGGGTTTGGGTTAGGGTTAGGGTTAGGGTAAGGGTAAGGTTGAGGATTAGGTTTAGTGTTGGTGTTAAGGTTAGGGTTAGGGTTAGTGTAAGGGTAAGTGTTAGGGTTAGGGTTAGGGTAAGGGTTAGGGTTAGTGTTAAGGTTAGGGTTAGGGTAAGGTTAAGAGTTAGGTTTAGGGTTAGGGTTAGGTTTAGGGTAATGGTAAGTGTTAGGGTTAGGGTAACGTTTAGGGTTA
>NW_028327795.1:412546-477546 GCF_031878675.1 Megascapheus bottae | reverse complement strand
CAAGGGTTAGGGTTAGGGTTAGGTTTAGTGTTGTGGTTAACGTTAGGGTTAGGGTAAGGTTTAGGGTTAGGTTAAGGGTTAGGGTTAGGGTTCGGGTTAGGTTTAGGGTTGGGGTTAAGGTTAGATTTAGGGTTAGGGTAAGGGTGAGGGTTAGGGTTAGGGTTAGGGTTAGGGTAAGGGTAAGGGTTAGGGTTAGGGTTAGGGTGAGGGTTAAGGTTAGTGTTAGGGTTAGTGTTAGTGTTAGGGTTAAGGTTAGGTTTAAGTTTAGGGTTAGGGTAAGGGTTAGGGTTAGGTTTAGGGTTAGGGTTAGGTTAAGGGTTAGAGTTAGTTTTACAGTTAGTGTTAGGGTAAGGGAAAGGGTAAGGGTTAGGGTTAGGGTAAGAATTAGGGTTAGTGTTAGTGTTAGGGTAAGGGTTAGGGTTAGGGTTCGGGTTAGCATTAAGGTTAGTGTTAGGGTTAGGGTAAGGGTAAGGGTTAGGGTTAGGGTTAGGGTTAGAGTTAAGGTTATTGTTAGCATTAGGGTAAGTGTAAGGGTTAGGATAGGGTTAGGGTTAGGGTTAGGGTAAGGGTTAGGGTTAGGTTTAGGGTTAGGGTTAGGGGAAGGATAAGGGTTAGGGTTACGGTTAGGTTTAGGGTTAAGGGGTAGTGTTAAGGTTACGGTTAGGGTTAGGGTAAGGGTAAGGTTTATGGTTAGGTTGAGGGTTAGGGTTAGGGTAAGGGTTAGGGTTAGGATTAGGGTTAGTGTTAGGGTTAGGGTAAGGGTTAGGGTTACGGTTAGGGTTAGGGTTAGGGTAAGGGTTAGGGATAGGGTTAGGGATAGTGTTAGAGTATGGGTAGGGTTAGGGGTTAGGGTTAGTGTTAGGGTTAGGTTAAGGGTTAGGGTTAGGGTTAGGGTTAGGGATAGTGTTAGGATAAGAGTTAGGGTTAGGGTTAGCGTTAGAGTAAGGTTTAGGGGTAGGGTTAGGGTTAGGGTTAGGATTAGGGTAAGGGTAAGGGTTAGGGTTAGATTTAGGTTTAGGGTTAGGGTTAAGGAAAGGATAAGGGATAGGGTAAAGGTTAGGTTTAGATCCAGGTTTAGGGTTAAGGTGATTGTTGGGTTGGGGAAGGGTAAGGGTTAGGGATAGGTTTAGGGTAAGGGTTAGTTTAAGGGAAAGGGTTAGGTTTAGGGTTAGGGTTAGGTTTAGGGTTAGTGTTAGGGTTAGGGTTAGGGTAAGGGTTAGGGTTAAGTTTAGGGTTAGGGTCACGTTTAGGGTTAGGGTTAGGGTTAGGGTAAGGGTAAGGGTTAGAGTTTGGATAAGGGTTAGGGTTAGGATAAGGGTTAGGATTAGGTTTAGGGTTAAATTTAGGGTTAGGATAAGGGTTAGGGTTAGGGTAACATTAAGGGTTAGGTTTACGGTTAGGGTTAGTGTAAGGGTAAGGGTTAGGTTTAGGGTTAGGGTTAGGGTTAGGATTAGGATTAGGTTTAGGGTAAGGGTTAGGGTTAGATTTAGGGTAAGTGTAAGGTTTAGGGTTAGGGTTAGGGTTTGGGTTAGGGTTAGGGTTAGGGTTAGGGTTAGGGTTAGGGTTGGGTTAGGGTTAGGGTTAGGGTTAGGGTTAGGGTTAGGGTAGGGTTAGGGTTAGGGTTAGGGTTAGGGTTAGGATAGGGTTAGCGTTAGGGTTAGTGTTAGGGTTATGGTTAGGGTTAGGGTTAGGGTAGGGTTAGGGTTAGGGTAAGGTTAAGGGTAAGGGTAAGGGTTAGAGTTAGGATTAGGGTTAGGTTTAGGGTTGGGTAAGTGTAAGGGTTAGGATTAGGGTTAGAGTTAGGGTAATGGTTAGGGCCAAGGTTAGGGTTAGTGTTGGGTAAGTGTAAGGGTTAGGGTTAGGGTTAGAGTTAGGGTAAGGGTTAGGGTTAGGGTAAGGGTTAGGGTTAGGGTTAGGGTTAGGGTTAGGGTAGGTATTAGGGTAAGGATAAGTGTTAGGGTTAGGGTTAGGGTTAGGATAAGGGTAAGGGTTAGGGTTAGGGTTAGGGGTTAGGGTTAGGGTTAGGGTTAGGGTAAGGGTTAGGATTAGGGTTAGGGTTAGGGTTAGTGTTAGGTTTAGGGTTAGGGTTAGGGGAAGGGGAAGGGTTAGGGTTAGGTTAAAGGTCAAGGTTAGGGTTAGGGTTAGGTTTAGGGTTAGGTTAAGTGTAAGGGTTAGGGTTAGGGTTAGGGTAAGGGTTAGGATTAGGGGTTAGGTTTAGCGTTAGGTTTAGGGTAAGATATGTGTTAGGGTTAGGGTTAGGTTTAGGGTTGGGTAAGTGTAAGGGTTAGGGTTAGGGTTAGAGTTAGGGTAATGGTTAGGGCTAGGGTTAGGGTTAGTGTTGGGTAAGTGTACGGGTTAGGGTTAGGGTTAGAGTTAGGGTAAGGGTTAGGGTTAGAGTTAGGGTTAGGGTAGGTATTAGGGTAAGGATAAGTGTTAGGGTTAGGGTTAGGGTTAGGGTAAGGGTAAGGGTTAGGGTTAGTTTTAGGGGTTAGGGTTAGGGTTAGGGTTAGGGTAAGGGTTAGGGTTAGGGTTAGAGTTAGGGTTAGTGTTAGGTTTAGGGTTCGGGTTAGGGGAAGGGGAAGGGTTAGGGTTAGGTTAAAGGTCAAGGTTAGGGTTAGGGTTAGGGTTAGGGTTAGGTTAAGTGTAAGGGTTAGGGTTAGGGTTAGGGTAAGGGTTAGGATTAGGGGTTAGGTTTAGCGTTAGGTTTAGGGTAAGATATGTGTTAGGGTTAGGGTTAGGGTTAGGCTTAGTGTTAGGGTTAGCGTTAGGGTAAGGGTAAGGGTTAGGGTAAGGGTTAGGGTTAGGGTTAGGGTTTGGTGTTATGGTTAAGGTTAGGGTTAGGTTTAGGTTTAGGGTTAGGGTTAGAGTAAGGGTGAGTGTTAGGGTTAGGGTTAGGTTTAGGGTTAGGGTTAGGGTAAGGTTACGGGTTAGGGATAGGGTTAGGGTTAAAGTTAGGGTTAGGGTTAGGGTTATGGTAAAGGTAAGGGTTATGGTAGGGTTAGGGTTAGGGAAAGGGTAAGGGTTAGGTTTAGGGTAAGGATTGGGGTTAGGGTTTGGGTTAGGGTAAGGGTTAGGGTTACGGTTTGGCTTAGGGTTACGGTTAGGTTTAGGGTTAGGGTTAGTGTTAGGGGAAGGTTAAGGGTAAGGGTAAGGTTTAGGGTTAGGGTTAGGGATAGGGTTAGGGTATGGGTTAGGGTTAGGGGTTAGGGTTAGTGTTAGGGTAAGGGTAAAGGTTAGGGTTAAGGTTAGGGTTAGGGTTAGGGTTAATGTTAGGTTTAGGGTGAGCGTAAGTGTAAGGGTTAGGGTTAGGTTTATTGTTAGGGTTATGGTAAGGGTAAGGGTTAGAGTTAGGGTTAGGGTTAGGGTTAGGTTTACGGTTAGGGTTAGGGTTAGGTTTAGGGTAAGGGTAAGGGTTAGGGTTAAGTTTAGGGTTAGGGTTAGATTTAGGTTTAGGGTTAGGGTTAGGGTAAGGGTAAGGGCTAGGATTAGGATGAGGGTTAGGGTTAGGGTAATGGTTAGGGTTAAGGTTAGTGTTAGGTTTAGGGTTAGGGTTAGGGTAAGATTAAGGGTAAGTGTTAGGGTTAGGGTTAGGGTCATTTTTAGGGTTGGGTTTTAAGGTTAGGTTTAGGGTTAGGGTAAGTATAAGGGTTAGGATTAGGGTTAGTGTTAGGGTAATGGTTAGAGTTAGGGTTAGGATTAGGGTTATTTTTAGGGTTACGGTTAGAGTTAGGGTTAGGTTTAGGGTAAGGGTATGTGTTAGGGCTAGGGTTAGTGTTAGTGTAAGGGTTAAGGTTAGGTTTAAGGTTAGGGTTAGGGTATGGGTTAAGGTTAGGTTTAGGGTTAGGGTTAGGTTAAGGGTAAGGTTTAGTGTTACAGTTAGTGTAAGGTAAGGGAAAGTGTAAGGGTTAGGGTTAGGGTTAGGGTAAGGATTAGGGTTAGTGTTAGTGTTAGGGTAAGGGTTAGGGTTAGGGTTAGGGTTAGCATTAAGGTTAGTGTTACGGTTAGGGTAAGGGTAAGGGTTAGTGTTAGGGTTAGGGTTAGAGTTAAGGTTAGGGTTAGCATTAGGGTAAGTGTAAGGGTTAGGATAGGGTTAGGGTTAGGGTTAGGGTAAGGGTTAGGGTTACGGTTAGGTTTAGGGTAAGGGGTAGTGTTAAGGTTACGGTTAGGGTTAGGGTAAGGGTAAGGTTTATGGTTAGGTTTAGGGTTAGGGTTAGGGTAAGGGTTAGGGTTAGGGTAACATTAAGGGTTAGGTTTACGGTTAGGGTTAGTGTAAGGGTAAGGGTTAGGTTTAGGGTTAGGGTTAGGGTTAAGGTTAGGGTAAGGGTTAGGGTTAGGATTAGGGTTAGGTTTAGGGTAAGGGTTAGGGTTAGATTTAGGGTAAGTGTAAGGTTTAGGGTTAGGGTTAGGGTTTGGGTTAGGGTTAGGGTTAGGGTTAGGGTTAGGGTTGGGTTAGGGTTAGGGTTAGGGTTAGGGTTAGGGTTAGGGTACGGTTAGGGTTAGGGTTAGGGTTAGGGTTAGGGTTATGGTTAGGGGTAGGGTTAGGGTAGGGTTAGGGTTAGGGTAAGGTTAAGGGTAAGGGTAAGGGTTAGAGTTAGGATTAGGGTTAGGTTTAGGGTTGGGTAAGTGTAAGGGTTAGGATTAGGGTTAGAGTTAGGGTAATGGTTAGGGCTAGGGTTAGGGTTAGTGTTGGGTAAGTGTAAGCGTTAGGGTTAGGGTTAGAGTTAGGGTAAGGGTTAGGGTTAGGGTGAGGGTTAGAGTTAGGGTTAGGGTTAGGGTTAGGGTAGGTATTAGGGTAAGGATAAGTGTTAGGGTTAGGGTTAGGGTTAGGATAAGGGTAAGGGTTAGGGTTAGGGTTAGGGGTTAGGGTTAGGGTTAGGGTTAGGGTAAGGGTTAGGGTTAGGGTTAGGGTTAGGGTTAGTGTTAGGTTTAGGGTTCGGGTTAGGGGAAGGGGAAGGGTTAGGGTTAGGTTAAAGGTCAAGGTTAGGGTTAGGGTTAGGTTTAGGGTTAGGTTAAGTGTAAGGGTTAGGGTTAGGGTTAGTGTAAGGGTTAGGATTAGGGGTTAGGTTTAGCGTTAGGTTTAGGGTAAGATATGTGTTAGGGTTAGGGTTAGGGTTAGGCTTAGTGTTAGGGTTAGCGTTAGGGTAAGGGTAAGGGTTAGGGTAAGGGTTAGGGTTAGGGTTAGGGTTTGGTGTTATGGTTAAGGTTAGGGTTAGGTTTAGGTTTAGGGTTAGGGTTAGAGTAAGGTTGAGTGTTAGGGTTAGGGTTAGGTTTAGGGTTAGGGTTAGGGTAAGGTTACGGGTTAGGGATAGGGTTAGGGTTAAAGTTAGGTTTAGGGTTAGGGTTAGGGTTAGGGTTATGGTAAAGGTAAGGGTTAGGGTTAGGGTTAGGGAAAGGGTAAGGGTTAGGTTTAGGGTAAGGATTGGGGTTAGGGTTTGGGTTAGGGTAAGGGTTAGGGTTACGGTTTGGCTTAGGGTTACGGTTAGGGTTAGGGTTAGTGTTAGGGGAAGGTTAAGGGTAAGGGTAAGGTTTAGGGTTAGGGTTAGGGATAGGGTTAGGATATGGGTTAGGGTTAGGGGTTAGGGTTAGTGTTAGGGTAAGGGTAAGGGTTAGGGTTAAGGTTAGGGTTAGGGTTAGGGTTAATGTTAGGTTTAGGGTGAGCGTAAGTGTAAGGGTTAGGGATAGGTTTATTGTTAGGGTTATGGTAAGGGTAAGGGTTAGAGTTAGGGTTAGGGTTAGGGTTAGGTTTACGGTTAGGGTTAGGGTTAGGTTTAGGGTAAGGGTAAGGGTTAGGGTTAAGTTTAGGGTTAGGGTTAGGTTTAGGTTTAGGGTTAGGGTTAGGGTAAGGGTAAGGGCTAGGATTATGATGAGGGTTAGGGTTAGGGTAATGGTTAGGGTTAAGTTTAGTGTTAGGTTTAGGGTTAGGGTTAGGGTAAGATTAAGGGTAAGTGTTAGGGTTAGGGTTAGGATCATTTTTAGGGTTGGGTTTTAAGGTTAGGTTTAGGGTTAGGGTAAGTATAAGGGTTAGGATTAGGGTTAGTGTTAGGGTAATGGTTAGAGTTAGGGTTAGGATTAGGGTTATTTTTAGGGTTACGGTTAGAGTTAGGGTTAGGTTTAGGGTAAGGGTATGTGTTAGGGCTATGGTTAGTGTTAGTGTTAGGGTTAAGGTTAGGTTTAAGGTTAGGGTTAGGGTAAGGGTTAGGGTTAGGTTTAGGGTTAGGGTTAGGTTAAGGGTAAGGTTTAGTGTTACAGTTAGTGTAAGGTAAGGGAAAGTGTAAGGGTTAGGGTTAGGGTTAGGGTAAGGATTAGGGTTAGTGTTAGTGTTAGGGTAAGGGTTAGGGTTAGGGTTAGGATTAGCATTAAGGTTAGTGTTACGGTTAGGGTAAGGGTAAGGGTTAGTGTTAGGGTTAGGGTTAGAGTTAAGGTTAGGGTTAGCATTAGGGTAAGTGTAAGGGTTAGGATAGGGTTAGGGTTAGGGTTAGGGTAAGGGTTAGGGTTAGGGTTAGGGTTAGGGTTAGGGTTAGGGTTAGGGTTAGGGAAAGGATAAGTGTTAGGGTTACGGTTAGGTTTAGGGTAAGGGGTAGTGTTAAGGTTACGGTTAGGGTTAGGGTAAGGGTAAGGTTTATGGTTAGGTTTAGGGTTAGGGTTAGGGTAAGGGTTAGGGTTAGGATTAGGGTTAGTGTTAGGGTTAGGGATAGGGTTAGAGTATGGGTAGGGTTAGGGGTTAGGGTTAGTGTTAGGGTTAGGTTAAGGGTTAGGGTTAGGGTTAGGGTTAGGGATAGTGTTAGGATAAGAGTTAGGGTTAGGGTTAGCGTTAGAGTAAGGGTTAGGGGTAGGGTTAGGGTTAGGGTTAGGATTAGGGTAAGTGTAAGGGTTAGGTTAGGGTTAGGGTTAGGGTTAGGGTAAGGGTTAGGGTTAGGTTTAGGTTTAGGGTTAGGGTTAGGGTTAGGGAAAGGATAAGGGATAGGGTAAAGGTTAGGTTTAGAGCCAGGTTTAGGGTTAAGGTGATTGTTGGTTTGGGTAAGGGTAAGGGTTAGGGATAGGTTTAGGGTAAGGGTTAGTTTAAGGGTAAGGGTTAGGCTTAGGGTTAGGATTAGGTTTAGGGTTAAGTTTAGGGTTAGGGTAAGGGTTAGGGTTAGGGTAACATTAAGGGTTAGGTTTACGGTTAGGGTTAGTGTAAGTGTAAGGGTTAGGTTTAGGGTTAGGGTTAGGGTTAGGGTTAAGGTTAGGGTAAGGGTTAGGGTTAGGGTTAGGGTTAGGTTTAGGGTAAGGGTTAGGGTTAGATTTAGGGTAAGTGTAAGGTTTAGGGTTAGGGTTAGGGTTTGGGTTAGGGTAAGGGTAAGGGTAAGGGTAAGGGTTAGAGTTAGAGTTAGGGTTAGGGTTAGGTTTAGGGTTGGGTAAGTGTAAGGGTTATGGTTAGGGTTAGAGTTAGGGTAATGGTTAGGGCTAGGGTTAGGGTTAGGGTAGGTATTAGGGTAAGGATAAGTGTTAGGGTTAGGGTTAGGGTTAGGATAAGGGTAAGGGTTAGGGTTAGGGTTAGGGTTAGGGGTTAGGGTTAGGGTTAGTTTTAGGGTTAGGGTAAGGGTTAGGGTTAGGGTTAGGGTTAGGTTTAGGGTTATGTTTAGGGGAATGGGAAGGGTTAGGGTTAGGTTAAAGATTAAGGTTAGGGTTAGGGTTAGGTTTAGGGTTAGGTTAAGGGTAAGGGTTAGGGTTAGGGTTAGGGTAAGGTTTAGGATTAGGGGTTATGGTTAGCGTTAGGGTTAGGGTAAGATATGTGTTAGGGTTAGGGTTACGGTTAGGGTTAGGCTTAGTGTTAGGTTTAGCGTTAGGGTAAGGGTTAGGGGTAGGGTTAGGGTCAGGGTTAGGATTAGGGTAAGCGTAAGGGTTAGGTTTGGGTTAGGGTTAGGGTTAGGGTACGGGTTAGGGTTAGGGTTAGGGTTAGGTTTAGGGTTAGGGTTAGGGTTAGGGAAAGGATAAGGGATAGGGCAAAGGTTAGGTTTAGAGCCAGGTTTAGGGTTAAGGTGATTGTTGTGTTGGGTAAGGGTAAGGGCTAGGGATAGGTTTAGGGTAAGGGTTAGTTTAAGGGTAAGGGTTAGGTTTAGGGTTAGGGTTAGATTTAGGGTTAGGGTTAGGGTTAGGGTAAGGGCTAGGGTTAAGGTTAGGGTTAGGGTTAGGATTAGGGTTAGGGTTAGGCTTAGGGTAAGGGTAAGTGTTAGGGTTAGTGTTAGGGTTAGGGTTATGGTAAGGGTTAGTGTTAGGGTTAGGTTAAGGGTAAGAGTTAGGGTTAGGGTTAGGGTAAGGTTTAGTGTTTGGTTTAGGGTAAGGGTAAGGGTTAGGGATAGGGTTAGGTTTAGGTTTAGTGTTGGGGTTAAGGTTAGGTTTAGGATAGGGGTTAGGGTTAGCGTTAGGTTTAGGTTTAGGGTTAGGGTTAGGGTTAGTGTAAGGGTATGTGTTAGGGTTAGGATTAGGGTTAGGTTTAGGGTTTGGGTCGGGTAAGGGTAAGGGTTAGGGTTATGGTTAGGGTTAGGTTTAGTGTTGGGGTTAACGTTAGAGTTAGGGTAAGGGTTAGGGTTAGGGTAAGGGTTAGGATTATGGTTAGGGTTAGGGTTAGGTTTAGGTTTGGGGTTAGGGTTAGGTTTATGTTTAGGGTAAGGGTAAGTTTTAGGGTTAGGTTAGGGTAAGGGTAAGGGTTAGGGTTAGGGTTAGGGTGAGGATTGAGGTTAGGGTTAGGGTTAGTGTTAGGGTTAGGGTTAGGGTTAGGTTTAGGCTTAGGGTTAGGTTAAGGGTAAGGTTTAGTGTTACAGTTAGGGTTAGGGTTAGGGAAAGGGTAAGGGTTAGGGTTAGGGTAAGGATCAGGGTTAGTGTTAGAGTTAGGGTAAGGGTTACGGTTAGGGTTAGGGTTAGCATTAAGGTTAGTGTTAGGTTTAGGGTAAGGGTAAGGGTTAGGGTTAGGGGTAGGGGTAGGGTTAATTTTAGGGTTAGGATTAGGGTAAGTGTAAGGGTTAGGGTAAGGGTTAGGGTTAGGGTTAGGTTTAGGATAAGGGTTAGCGTTAGGGTTAGGGATAGGGTTAGGGTATTGGTTAGGGTTAGGGGTTAGGGTTAGTGGTAGGGTTAGGTTAATGGTTAGGGTTAGGATTAGGGATAGTGTTTGGATAAGGGTTAGGGTTAGGGTTACTGTTAGAGTAAGGATTAGGGGTAGGGTTAGGGTTAGGGTTAGGGTAAGGGTAATAGTTAGGTTATTGTTAGGGTTAGGGTATGGGTTAGGGTTAGGATTAGGGTTAGGTTTAGGGTTAGTGTTAGGGTTAGGGTTAGGGAAAGGATAAGGTTTAGGGTTAAGTTTAGGTTTAGAGCCAGGTTTAGGGTTAATGTGATTGTTAGGGTTGGGTAAGTGTAAGGGTTCGGGTTAGTTTTAGGGTAAGGGTTAGTTTAAGGGTAAGGATTAGGGTTAGGGTTAGGGTTAGGTTTAGGGTTAGGGTTAGGGTTAGTGTTAGGGTAAGGGTTAGGTTTAAGTTTAGGGTTAGGTTTAGGTTTACGGTTAGAGTTAGGGTTAGGGTAAGGGTAAGGGTTAGAGTTAGGATTAGGTTTAGGGTTAGTGTAAGGGTAAGGGTTAGGTTTAGGGTTAGGGTTAGGTTTAGGGTAAGGTTAGGGTAAAGCTTAGGTGTTAAGGTTAGGGTTAGGGTATGGTTAAGGGTTAGGTTTACGGTTAGGGTTAGTGTAAGGGTAAGGGTTAGGGTAAGGGTGAGGGTTAGGGGTAGGTTTAGGGTTATGGTAAGGGTTAGTGTTAGGGTTAGTTTAAGGGTAAGAGTTCGGGTTAGGAATAGGGTAAGGTTTAGTGTTTGGTTAAGGGTAAGGGTAAGGGTTAGGGTTATGGTTAGTGTTAGGGTTAAGTATAGGGTTAGGGTAAGGGTTAGGGTTAGCGTTAGGGTTAGGGTTAGGGTTAGGTTTAGGGTTAGGGTTAGGGTTAGGTTTAGGTTTAGTGTTGGTGTTAACGTTAGGGTTAGGGTAGGGTTAGGGTAAGCGTATGTGTTAGGGTTAGGATTGGGGTTAGGTTTAGGGTTTGGGTAGGGTAAAGTTAAGGTTTGGGGTTAGAGTTAGGGTTAGATTAGGTTTAGTGTTGGGGTTAACGTTAGGGTTAGGGTAAGGGTTAGGGTTAGGGTAAGGGTTAAAATTAGGGTTAGGGTTAGGGTTAGGTTTAGGTTTGGGGTTAGGGTTAGGTTTAGGGTTAGGGTAAGGGTAAGTGTTAGGGTTATTTTAGGGTAAGGGTAAGGGTTTGGGTTAGGGTTAGGGTGAGGGTTAAGGTTAGGTTTAGGGTTAGTGTTAGGGTTAGCGTTAAGTTTAGGGTTAGGGTTAGGTTTAAGGTTAGGTTTATGGTAAGGGGTAGGGTTAGGTTTAGGGTTAGGGTTAGGGTTAAGGTTAGGGTTAGGGTTAGGGTTAGGTTTAGGCATAGGTTTGGGTTAAGGGTAAGGTTTAGTGTTACAGTTAGGGTTAGGGTTACGGAAAGGGTAAGGGGTAGGGTTAGGGTAAGGATCAGGGTTAGTGTTAGACTTAGGGTAAGGGTTAGGGTTAGGGTTAGGGTTAGCGCTAAGGTTAGTGTTAGGGTTAGGGTAAGGGTAAGGGATAGGGGTAGGGGTAGGGTTAAGGTTATCGTTTGGATTAGTGTTAGGGTAAGGGTTAGGGTTAGGTTTAGTGTTAGGGTTAGGGTTAGGGTTAGGGTTAGGGTAAGGGTAAGGGTTAGTGTTAAGTTTAGGGTTAGGTTTAGGGTTAGGGTTACGATAAGGGTAAGGCTTAGGGTTAGGTTTAGGGTTAGGGTTAGGGTAAGGGTAAGGGTTAGGTTTAGGGTTAAGCATAGGTTTAGGGTTAGGGTTAGGGTTAGGGTTAGGGTTAGGGAAAGGATAAGGGTTAGGGTTAAGTTAGGTTTAGGGTTAGGGGTAGTGTTATGGTTAGGGTTAGGGTTTGGGTAAGTGTAAGGGTTATGGTTACGATTAGGTTTACTGTTAGGGTAAGGGTTAGGGTTAGGGTTAGGGTTAGTGTTACGGTTTGGGTAAGGGTTAGTTTTAGGGTTAGGGTTAGGGTAAGGTTTAGGGTTAGGGTTAGGGATAGTGTTAGGGTATGGGTTAGGGTTAGGGTTAGGGTTAGGGTTAGGGTTAGATTTAGTGTTGTGGTTAAGGTTATGGTTAGGGTAAGTATTAGGATTAGGTTTAGGTTTAGGTTAAGGGTAAGGTTTAGGGTTAGGGTTACGGTAAGGGTAAGGGTAAGGGTAAGGGTTATTGTTATGTTTAGGGTTAGGTTTAGGGTTAGAGTAATGGTAAGAATTAGGGTTAGGGTTATGGTTAGGGTAGGGGTTAGAGTAAGGGTAAGTGTTACGGTTAGGCTTACTTTTAGGATAAGGGTAAGGGTTAGCGTTAGGGTTAGGGTTAGGGTTAATGGTTAGGGTTATGTTTAGGGTTAGGGTTAGGGTAAGTTTTAGGGTAAGGGGTTAGGGTTAGGTTTAAGGTAAGGCTTAGGGTCAGTGTTATGATTAGGGTTAGGGTAAGGGTTAGGTTTAGGGTTGGAGTAAGTGTAAGGGTTAGGTTTAGGGTTAGGATTAGGTTAAGTGTAAGTGTTAGGGTTAGGGTTAGGGTTAGGGTAACGGTAAGGGTTAGGGTTAGGTTTAGGGTTAGGGTTAGGTTTAGGGTTAGGTTTAGGGTAAGGGTAAGGGTTAGGGTAAGGGTTAAGTTTGAGGTTAGGGTTAGTGTAAGGTTTAGGATCAGGGTTAGGGTAAGGGTTAAGGTTAGGGTTAGGGTTAGGGATAGAGTTAGGTTAAGGGTTAGGGTAAGGGTTAGGGTTAGTGTTAGTGTTAGGGTTAGTGTAAGGGTTAGGGTTTAGGGTTAGGGTTAGGTAAAGGGTTAGGGTAAGGGTTGGTTTTAGGATAAGCGTTGGGGTTAGGGTTAGGGATAGGGATAGGGTAAGGGTTAGAGTTAGTGTTAGGTTTAGTGTTGTGGTTAAGGTTAGGGTTGGGGTAGGGGTTAGGGTTAAGTTTAGGGTTAGGGTTAGGGTTAGGTTTAGGATTACGGTTAGGGTTAGGGTTAGGGTTAGGGTAATGATATGTGTTACGTTTAGAGTTAGGGTAAGAGTTAGGTTTAGCATTAGGGTAAGGGTAAGGGTTAGGGTTAAGGTATGGGTAAGGGTTTGGGTTAGGGTTAGGTTCAGGTTTAGGGTAAGGGTTAGGGTTAGGTTTAGGGTATTGGTAAGGTTTAGGGTTAGGGTTAGGGTTAGGGTTAGGTTTAAGGTAAGGTTTAGGGTAAGGGGAAGGGTTAGGTTTAGGGTTAGGGTTAGGGTTAAGGTTAGTGTTAGGGTTAGGGTTACGTTTAGTTTTAGGATTACGGTTAGGGTAAGGGTAAGGGTTAGGTTTAGGTTTAGGGTTAGATTTAGTGTTGTGGTTAAGGTTAGGTTTAGGGTAAGTGTTAGGGTTAGGGTTAAGGTTAGGTTTAGGGTTAGGGTTAGGTTTAGCGTAAGTGTTAGGGTTAGGGTTAGGGTTAGGTTTAGTGTTGGTGTTAACGTTAGGGTTAGGGTTAGGGTTAGGGTAAGGGTTGGGGTTAGGTTAGGGTAAGGGTAAGGGTTATGGTTAGTGTTAGGGTGAGGGTTAAGATTAGGGTTAGGGTTAGTGTTAGGGTTTGGGTTAGGTTTAAGTTTAGGTTTAGGGTTAGGGTTAGGTTAAGGTTAGGGTTAGGGTTAGGGTTACGTTTAGGCTTAGGTTTAGGTTAAGGGTAAGGGTTAGGGTTAGGGTAAGAATCAGGGTTAGTGTTAGTGTTAGGGTAAGGGTTAAGGTTAGGGTTAGGGTTAGCATTAAGTTTAGTGTTAGTGTTAGGGTAAGGGTAAGGGTGAGGTTTAGGGTTAGGGGTAGGGCTAAGGTTAGGGTTAGGATTAGGGTAAGTGTAACGGTTAGGTTAGGGTTAGGATTAGGGTTAGGGTAAGGGTTAGGGTTAGGTTTAGGGTTAGGGTTAGAGTTAGGGTTACGATAAGGGTAAGGGTTGGGGTTAGGGTTAGGATTAGGGGAAGTGTAAGGGTTAGGTTAGGGTTAGGATTAGGGATAGGGTAAGGGTTAGGGTTAGGTTTAGGGTTAGGTTCAGTGTTAGGGTTAGGGTTAGGGTAAGGGTAAGGGTTAGTATTAAGGTTAGGGTTAGAGTTAGGGTTAGGGTTACGATAAGTGTAAGGGTTGGGGTTAGGTTTAGGTTTAGGTTTAGGGTAAGGGTAAGGGTTAGGTTTAGGGTTAAGCTTAGGTTTAGGGTTAGGGTTAGGGTTAGGGTTAGGGTTAGGGGTACTGTTAAGGTTAGGGTTAGGGTTAGGGTAAGGGTAAGGATTAGGGTTACGATTAGGGTTAGGTTTAGGGTAAGGGTTAGGGTTAGGGTTAGGGTTAGTGTTAGGGTTAGGGTAAGGGTTAGGGTTAGGTGTAGGCTTAGAGTTAGGGTTATGGTAAGGGTTAGGATTAGGGATAGGTTTAGGGTATGGGTTAGGGTTAAGGGTTAGGGTTAGGGTTAGGGTTAGGGTTAAGGTTAGGATTAGGTTTAGGTATAGTGGTAGGGTTAGGGTTAGGGTAAGGGTAAGGTTTAGTGTTAGGATTGCGGTGAGAGTTAGGGTAAGGGTTAGGGTTAGGGTTAGGGTTACGGTTAGTTTTAGGTTTAAGGTTATGGTAAGGGTAAGGGTTAGGTTTAGGTTTAGGGTTAGATTTAGTGTTGTGGTTAAGGTTAGGTTTAGGGTAAGTGTTAGGGTTAGGGTTAGGGGTAGGGGTAGGTTTAGGGTTAGGTTTAGGGTTATGGTATGTTTTAGGGTTAGCGTTAGGGTTAGGGTAATGTTTAGTGTTGGGGTTAAGGTTAGGGTTAGGGTAAGGGTTAGGGTTAGGGTTAGAGTTAGGTTTAGGGTAAGGGTAGGAGTTAGGGTTAGGTTTAGTGTTGGTGTTAACGTTAGGGTTAGGGTTAGGGTTAGGGTTAGGGTTAGGGTAAGGGTATGTGTTAGGGTTAGGATTAGGGGTAGGTATAGGGTTTGGGTAGGGTAAGGTTAAGGGTTAGGGTTAGGGTTAGGGTTAGTATTAGGGTTATGGTTAGGTTTAGGTTTGGGTTTAGGTTTAGGTTTAGGGTTAGGGTAAGGGTAAGGGTTAGGGTTAGATTAGGGTAATTGTAAGCGTTAGGGTTAGGGTTAGCGTTATGGTTAAGTTTAGGGTTAGGGTTAGTGTTAGAGTTAGGGTTAGGGTTAGGTTTAAGTTTAGGGTTAGGGTTAGGGTTAGGGTAAGGTTTAGTGTTTGGTTTACGGTAAGGGTAAGGGTAAGGGTTAGGGATAGGATTAGGGTATGGGTTAGGGTTAATGGTTAGTGTTAGTGTTAGGGTTAGGTTAAGGGTTAGGGTTAGGCTTAGGGTTAGGGATAGTATTAGGATAAGGGTAAGGGTTAGGATTAGGGTTAGGGTAAGGGTTAGGTTAGGGTTAGGGTTAGGGGTTAGGGTTAGGGTTAAGTTTAGGGTAAGGGTTAGGATTAGGGTTTAGGGTTAGGGTTAGGGTTAGGTTAAGTGTTAGGGTTAGGGTTAGTGTTAGGATAGGTTTTAGGGTTAGGGTTAGGGTTAGGGTAAGGGTAAGGGTTAGGTTAGTGTTAGGGTTAGGGTTAGGGTATGGGTTAGATTAGGGTTAGGTTTAGGTTTAGGGTTAGGGTTAGCGTTAGGGTTAGGGAAAGGATAAGGGTTAGGGTTAAGTTAGGTTTAGAGCTAGGTTTAGGGTTAAAGTGATTGTTAGGGTTGGGTAAGGGTAAGGTTTAGCGTTAGGTTTAGGGTAAGGGATAGGTTAAGGGTAAGGATTAGGGTTAGGGTTAGGGTTAGGTTTAGTGTTAGGGTTACGGGTAGGGTAAGGGTAAGGGTTAGAGTTAGGATTAGGGTTAGGGTAATGGTTACGGTTAGGTTTAGGGTTAGGGTTAGGGTTAGGGTAAGGGTTAGGATTAGGGTTGGGGTAAGGTTAAGGGTTAGGTTTACGGTTAGGGTTAGTGTAAGGGTAAGGGTTAGGTTTAGGGTTAGGGTTAGGGTAAAGTTTAGATGTTAAGGTTAGGGTTATGGTAAGGGTTAGTGTTAGGGTTAGGGTTAGGTTAAGGGTAAGAGTTAGGGTTAGGTTTAGGGTTAGGGTAAGGTTTAGTGTTTTGTTTAGGGTAAGGGTAAGGGTTAGGGTTAGGGTTAGGTTTAGTTCGTGTTAAGGTTAGGGTTAGGGTAAGTGTTAGTGTTAGGGTTAGGGTTAGGGTTAGGTTTAGGGTTAGGGTTGGGGTTAGGGTTAGGTTTAGTGTTGGTGTTAACGTTAGGGTTAGGGTTAGGGTTAGGGTTAGGTTAAGGGTATGTGTTAGGGTTAGGATTAGGGTTAGGTTTAGGTTTTGGGTAGGGTAAGGGTAAGGGTTAGGTTTAGGGTTAGGGTTAGGTTTAGTGTTGGGGTTAACGTTAGGGTTAGGGTAATGGTTAGGGTTAGGGTAAGAGTTAGGATTAGGGTTAGGGTTAGGTTTAGGTTTGGGGTTAGTTTTAGGTTTAGGGTTAGGGTAAGGGTAAGGGTTAGGGTTAGGTTAGGGTAAGGGTAAGGGTTAGGGTTAGGGTTAGGGTTAGGGTGAGGGTGAGTGTTAAGGTTAGGGTTAGGGTTAGGGTTAGGTTTAGGGTTAGGGTTAGGTTTAAGGTTAGGTTTAGGGTAAGGGGTACGGTTAGGTTTAGGGTTAGGGTTAGGGTTAAGGTTAGGGTTAGGGTTAGGGTTAGGTTTAGGCTTAGGGTTAGGTTAAGGGTAAGGTTTAGTGTTACAGTTAGGGTTAGGGTTAGGGAAAGGGTAAGGGTTAGGGTTAGGGTAAGGATCAGGTTTAGTATTATTGTTAGGGAAAGGGTTAGGGTTTGGGTTAGGTTTAGCATTAAGGTTAGTGTTAGGGTTAGGGTAATGGTAAGGGTTAGGGTTAGGGTTACGTTTAGGTTTAGGGTTAGGGTTAGGGAAAAGTAAGGGTTAGGGTTAAGGTTAGGTTTAGTGTTAGGTTTAGGGTTAATTTAGGGTTAGGTTAGGGTAAGGGTAAGGGTTAGTGTTAAGGTTAGGGTTAGGGTTAGGGTTACAATAAGGGTAAGGGTTAGGGTTAGGTTTAGGGTTAGGGTTAGGGTAAGGGTAAGGGTTAGGTTTAGGGTTTAGCTTAGGTTTAGGGTTAGGGTTAGGGTTAGGGTTAGGGAAAGGATAAGGGTTAGGGTTAAGATTAGGTTTAGGGATAGGGGTAGTGTTAAGATTAGGGTTAGGGTTAGGGTAAGGGCTAGGGTTAGGATTAGGGTTAGTGTTAGGGTTAGGGTAAGGATTAGGGTTAGGGTTAGGGTTTGGGTAAGGGTTAGGGTTAGGGTTAGGGATAGGGTTAGGGTATGGGTTAGGGTTAATGGTTAGTGTTAGTGTTAGGGTTAGGTTAAGGGTTAGGGTTAGGCTTAGGGTTAGGAATAGTTTTAGGGTAAGGGTTAGGGTTAGGATTAGTGTTAGGGTAAGGGTTAGGGGTAGGGTTAGGTTTAGGACTAGGGAAAGGGTTAGGGTTAGGGTTAGGGTTAGGACTAGGGAAA
Organism: Megascapheus bottae; assembly: GCF_031878675.1. Lineage (NCBI taxonomy): Eukaryota > Metazoa > Chordata > Mammalia > Rodentia > Geomyidae > Megascapheus > Megascapheus bottae. The sequence continues at coordinate 460,987 of NW_028327795.1, read as the reverse complement.
GGGTTAGGGTTAGGGTTATTGTTAGGTTTAGGGTTAGGGTTAGGGTAAGGGTTAGGGTTATGGTTAAGGTTAGGGTTAGGTTTAGGTTTATGGGTAGGGATAGGGTTACGGTAAGGGTAAGGTTTAGGGTTAGGATTGGGGTTAGAGTCAGGGTAAGGTTTAGGGTTAGGGTTAGGGATAGCATTAAGGTTAGTGATAGGGTTAGGGTAAGGGTAAGGGTTAGGGTTAGGGTTAGGGGTAGAGCTAAGGTTAGGGTTAGGATTACGGTAAGTGTAAGGGTTAGGTTAGGGTTAGGATTAGGGTTAGGGTAAGGGTTGGGGTTAGGTTTAGGGTTAGGTTTAGGGTTAGGGTTAGGGTAAGGGCAAGGGTTAGTGTTAAGGTTATGGTTAGGGTTAGGATTAGGGTTACGATAAGTGTAAGGGTTGGGGTTAGGTTTAGGGTTAGGGTTAGGGTAAGGGTAAGGGTTAGGTTTAGGGTTAAGCTTAGGTTTAGGGTTAGGGTTAGGGTTAGGAAAGGATAAGGTTTAGGGTTAAGGTTAGGTTTAGGGTTAGGGGTAGTGTTAAGGTTAGGGTTAGGGTTAGGGTAAGGGTAAGGGTTAGGGTTAGGGTTAGTCTTAGGTTTAGGGTAAGGGTTAGGGTTAGGGTTAGGGTTAGAGTTAGAGTTAGGGTAAGGGTTAGGGTTAGGGATAGGGTTAAGGTATGGGTTAGGGTTAAGGGTTAGGTTTAGTGTTAGGGTTAGGTTAAGGGTTAGGGTTAGGCGTAGATTTAGGGATATTATTAGGATAAGGGTTAGGGTTAGGATTAGGGTTAGGGAAAGTGTTAGGGGTAGGGTTAGGGTTAGGGTTAGGGAATGGGTTAGGGTTAGAGTTATTGTTAGGTTTAGGGTTAGGGTTAGGGTTAGGGTAAGGGTTAGGGTTAGGGTTAGGGTTAAGGTTAGGGTTAGGTTTAGGTTTAGGGGTAGGGTTAGGGTGAGGGTAAGGGTAAGGTTCAGGGTTAGAATTGGGGTTAGAGTTAGGGTAAGGGTGAGGGTTAGGGTTATGGTTACAGTTAGTTTTAGGGTTACGGTTAGGGTAAGGGTAAATGTTAGGGTTATGTTTAGGGTTAGATTTAGTGTTGTGATTAAGGTTAGGGTTAGGGTAAGGATTAGGGTTAGGGTTATGTTTAGGGTTAGGGCTGAGGTTGGGGTTAGGATTAGGGTAAGTGTAAGGGTTAGGTTAGGGTTAGGATTAGGGTTAGGGTAAGGGTTAGGGTTAGGTTTAGGGTTAGGTTTAGGGTTAGGGTTAGGGTTAGGGTTAGGGTAAGGGTAAGGGTTAGTGTTAAGGTTAGGGTTAGGGTTAGGGTTACGATAAGGGTAAGGGTTGGGGTTAGGTTTAGAGTTAGGGTTAGGGTAAGGGTAAGGGTTAGGTTTAGGGTTAAGCTTAGGTTTAGGGTTAGGGTTAGGGTTAGGAAAGGATAAGGGTTAGGGTTAAGGTTAGGTATAGTGTTAGGGGTAGTGTTAAGGTGAGGGTTAGGGTTAGGGTAAGGGTAAGGGTTATGGTTACGATTAGGGTTAGGGTTAGGGTAAGGGTAAGGTTTAGGGTTAAGGTTAGTCTCAGCGTTAGGGTAAGGGTTAGGGATAGGGTTAGGGTTAGAGTTAGGGTTAGGGTAAGGGTTAGGTTTAGGGTTAGGGATAGGGTTAAGGTATGGGTTAGGGTTAAGGGTTAGGGTTAGTGTTAGGGTTAGGTTAATGGTTAGGGTTAGGCTTAGGGTTAGGGATATTATTAGGATAAGGGTTAGGGTTAGGATTAGGGTTAGGGTAAGGGTTAGGGGTAGGGTTAGGGTTAGGGTTAGGGAAAGGGTTAGGGTTATTGTCAGGTTTAGGGTTAGGGTTAGGGTTAGGGTAAGGGTTAGGGTTAGGGTTAAGGTTAGGGTTAGGTTTAGGTTTAGGGGTAGGGTTAGGGTTAGGGTAAGGGTAAGGTTTAGGGTTAGGATTGGGGTTAGAGGTAGGGTAAGGGTTAGTGTTAGGGTTAGGGTTACGGTTAGTTTTAGGGTTACGGTTAGGGTAAGGGTAAGGGTTAGGGTTAGGTTTAGGGTTAGATTTAGTGTTGTGGTTAAGGTTAGGATTAGGGTAAGGGTTAGGGTTAGGTTTAGGGTTGGGTATATTATTAGGATAAGGGTTAGGGTTAGGATTAGGGTTAGGGTAAGGGTTAGGGGTAGGGTTAGGGTTAGGCTTAAGGAAAGGGTTAGGGTTAGGGTTATTGTTAGGGTTAGGGTTAGGGTAAAGGTAAGGGTTAGTGTTAAGGTTAGGGGTAGTGTTAGGGTTAGGGTTACGATAAGGGTAAGGTTGGGGTTAGGTTTAGGGTTATGGTTAGGGTAAGGGTAAGGGTTAGGTTTAGGGCTAAGCTTAGGTTTAGGGTTAGGGTTAGGGTTAGGGTAAGGAAAGGAGAAGGGTTAGGGTTAAGGTTAGGTTTAGGGTTAGGGGTAGTGTTAAGATTAGTGTTAGTGTTAGGGTAAGGGTAAGGGTTATGGTTACGATTAGGGTTAGGGTTAGGGTAAGCGTTATGGTTAGGGTTAGGGTTAGTGGTAGGGTTAGTGTAAGGGTTAGGGTTAGGGTTAGGTTAAGGGTTATGGTTAGGCTTAGGGATAGGGTTAGGGTATGGGTTAGGGTTAAGGGTTAGGGTTAGGATTAGGGTTAGGGTAAGGGTTAGGGGTAGGGATAGGGTTAGGGTTAGGGAAAGGGTTAGGGTTAGGGTTATTGTTAGTTTTAGGGTTAGGGTTAGGGTAAGGGTTAGGGTTAGGGTTAAGGTTAGGGTTAGGTTTAGGGGTAGGGTTAGGGTTAGGGTAAGGGTAAGGTTTAGGGTTAGGATTTGGGTCAGAGTTAGGGTAAGGGGTAGGGTTAGGGTTAGGGTTAGGGTTAGGGTTAGATTTAGTGTTGTGGTTAAGGTTAGGGTTAGGGTAATGGTTAGGGTTAGGGTTAGGTTTAGGGTAAGGGTAAGGGAAAGGGTTATTGTTAGGTTTAACGTTAGGTTTAGGGTTAGAGTAATGGTAAGAGTTAGGGTTAGGGTTAGGGTTAGGGTTAGGTTTAGGTTTATGGTAAGGGTTAGTGTAGGGTTAGGGTTAGGTTAAGGGTAAGAGTTAGGGTTAGGGTTAGGGTTAGGGTAAGGTTTAGTGTTTGGTTTAGGGTAAGGGTAAGGGTTAGGGTTAGGGTTATGTTTAGTGTTGGGGTGAAGGTTAGGGTTAGTGTAAGGATTAGGTTTAGGGTTAGCCTTAGGGTTAGGTTTAGGGTTAGGGTTAGGTTTAGTGTTGGTGTTAACGTTAGGATTAGGGTTAGGGTTAGGGTTAGGGTAAGGGTCTGTGTTAGGGATATGGTTAGGGTTAGGTTTAGGGTTTGGGTAGGGTAAGGGTAAGGGTTAGAGTTAGGGTTACAGTTAGGGTTAGGTTTAGTGTTGGGATTAACGTTAGGGTTAGGGTAAGGGTTAGGGTTAGGGTAAGGGTTAGGATTAGGGTTAGGGTTAGGTTTAGGTTTAGGGTTAGGTTTAGGTTTAGGGTTAGGGTAAGGGTAAGGGTTAGGGTTACGTTTAGGTTAGGGTAAGGGTAAGGTTTAGGGTTAGGGTTTTGGTGAGGGTTAAGGTTAGGGTTAGGGCTAGTGTTAGGAATAGGGTTAGGGTTAGGTTTAAGGTTAGGTTTAGGGTAAGGGTTAGGGTTAGGTTTAGGGTAAGGGTTAGGTTTAAGGTTAGGGTTAGAGTTAGAGTTAGGTTTAGGCTTAGGGTTAGGTTAAGGGTAAGGTTTAGTGTTACAGTTAGGGTTAGGTTTAGGGAAAGGGTAAGGGTTAGGTTAGGGTTAGGATTAGGGTTAGGGTAAGGGTTAGGGTTAGGGTTACGATAAGGGTAAGGGTTGGGGTTAGGTTTAGGGTTAGGGTTAGGATAACGGTAAGGGTTAGGTTTAGGGTTAAGCTTAGGTTTAGGGTTAGGGTTAGGGTTAGGGTTAGGGAAAGAATAAGGGTTAGGGTTAAGGTTAGGTTTAGGGTTAGGGGTAGTGTTAAGGTTAGGGTTAGGGTTAGGATAAGGGTAAGGGTTATGGTTACTATTAGGGTTAGGGTTAGGGTAAGGGTTAGGGTTAGGGGTAGGGTTAGTGTTAGGGTTAGGGTAAGGGTTAGGGTTAGGGTTAGGGTGAGGGTTAGGGTTAGGGTGAGGGTTAGGGTTAGGGTTAGGGATAGGGTTAGGGTATGGGTTAGGGTTAAGTGTTAGGGTTAGTGTTAGGGTTACTTTAAGGGTTAGGGTTAGGCTTAGGGTTAGGGATATTATTAGGATAAGTGTTAGGGTTAGGATTAGGGTTAGGGTAAGGGTTAGGGGTAGGGTTAGGGTTAGGGTTAGGGAAAGGGTTAGGGTTAGGGTTATTGTTAGGTTTAGGGTTAGGGTTAGGGTTAAGGTAAGGTTTAGGGTTAGGGTTAGGGTTAGGGTAACGGTAAGGGTTAGGGTTAGGTTTAGGGTTAGGGTAACGGTAAGAGTTAGGGTTAGGTTTAGGGTTAGGGTTAGGTTTAGTTTTAGGTTTAGGGTAAGGGTAAGGGTTAGGGTTAGGGTTAAGTTTGAGGTTAGGGTTAGTGTAAGGTTTAGGATTAGGGTTAGGGTAAGGGTTAAGGTTAGGTTTAGGGTTAGAGTTAGGTTTAGGGTTAGGGTAAGGGTTAGGGTTAGTGTTAGTGTTAGGGTTAGTGTAAGGGTTAGGGGTTAGGGTTAGGGTTAGGGTAAGGGTTAGGGTTAGGGTTGGTTTTAGGATAAGCGTTGGGTTTAGGGTTAGGGATAGGGATAGAGTAAGGGTTAGAGTTACGGTTAGGTTTAGTGTTGGGGTTAAGGTTAGGGTTGGGGTAAGGGTTAGGGTTAGGGTTAGGGTTAGGGTTAGGTTTAGGATTATGGTTAGGGTTAGGGTTACGGTTAGGGTAATGGTATGTGTTAAGTTTAGAGTTAGGGTAAGGGTTAGGTTTAGCATTAGGGTAAGGGTGAGGGTTAGGGTAAGGGTTAGGGTTAATTTGAGGTTAGGGTTAGTGTAAGGTTTAGTGTTAGGGTTAGGGTAAGGTTTAAGATTAGGGTTAGCCTTAGGGTTAGAGTTAGGGTTAGGGTTAGGGTAAGGGTAAGGTTTAGGGTTAGTGTTAGGGTAAGGGTTAAGTTAAGGTAAGGGTTGGGGTTAGGGTTAGGGTTAGGTTTAGGGTTAGGGTTAGGGTTAGGGTTAGGGTAAAGGTTAGGGTTAGGTTTAGGTTTAGGGTTCGGGTTAGGGTTAGGGTAAGTGTAAGTTTTAGAGTTAGGATTAGGGTTAGGGTTAGGGTAAGGGTTAGGGTTAGGTTTAAGGTTAGGGTAAGGGTAAGTGTTAGGGTAAGGGTTAGGATTAGGGTTAGGGTAAGGTTAAGGGTTAGGTTTATGGTTAGGTTTAGTGTAAGGGTAAGGGTTAGGGTTAGGGTTAGGGTTAGGGTTAGGGTAAAGGTTAGGTGTGAAAGTTAGGGTTAGGGTAAGGGTTAGGGTTAGTGTTAGGGTTAGGGTTATTGTAAGGGTTATTGTTAGGGTTAGGGTTAGATTAAGGGTAAGAGTTAGGGTTAGGGTTAGGGTTAGGGTAAGGTTTAGTGTTTGGTTTAGGGTAAGAGTAAGGGTTAGGGTTAGGGTTAGGGTTAGGGTTAGGGTAAGGGTCTGTGTTAGGGTTAGGATTAGGGTTAGGTTTAGAGTTTGGGTAGGGTAAGAGTAAGGGTTAGGGTTAGGGTTAGGGTTAGGTTTAGTTTTGGGGTTAACTTTAGGGTTAGGGTAAGGGTTAGGGTTAGGGTAAGGGTTAGGATTAGGGTTAGGGTTAGGTTTAGGTTTGGGGTTAGGGTTAGGTTTAGGGTTAGGGTAAGGGTAAGGGTAAGGGTTAGGTTAGGGTAAGGGAAAGGATTAGCGTTAGGATTAGGGTGAGGGTTAAGTTTAGGGTTAGGGTTAGTGTTAGGGTTAGGGTTAGGTTTAAGGTTAGGTTTAGGGTAAGGGGTAGGGTTAGGGTTAGGGTTAATGTTAGAGTTAGGGTTAGGTTTAGGCTTAGGGTTAGGTTAAGGGTAAGGGTTAGGGTTAGGGTAAGGATCAGGGTTAGTGTTAGTGTTAGGGTAAGGGTTAGGGTTAGGGTTAGGGTTAGCATTAAGGTTAGTGTTAGTGTTAGGGTAAGGGTAAGGGTTAGGGTTAGGGGTAGGGGTAGGGCTAATGTTAGGGTTAGGATTAGGGTAAGTGTAAGGGTTAGGTTAGGGTTAGGATTAGGGTTAGGGTAAGAGTTAGGATTAAGTTTAGGGTTAGGTTTAGGGTTAGGTTAGGGTTAGGGTTAGGGTTAGGGTAAGAGTAAGGGTTAGTGTTAAGGTTAGGGTTAGGGTTAGGGTTAGGGTTACGATAAGGGTAAGGGTTGGGGTTAGATTTAGGGTTACAGTTAGGGTTAAGGTAAGGGTAAGGGTTAGGTTTAGGGTTAAGCTTAGGTTTAGGGTTAGGGTAAGGGTTAAGGTTAAGGTTAGGTTTAGGTTTAGGGGTAGTGTTGAGGTTAGGGTTAGGGTTAGGGTAAGGGTAAGGGTTATGGTTACGATTAGGGTTAGAGTTAGGGTAAGGGTTAGGGTTAGGGGTAGGGTAAGTGTTAGGGTTAGGGTAAGGGTTAGGTGTAGGGTTAGGGTTTGGGTTAGGGTAAGGGTTACGGTTAGGTTTAGGGATAGGGTTAGGGATAGGTTTACGGTATGGTTTAGGGTTAAGAGTTAGGGTTAGGGTTAGGGTTAGGTTAAGGGTTAGGGTTAGGCTTAGGGTTAGGGATATTATTAGGATAAGGGTTATGGTTAGGATTACGGTCAGGGTAAGTGTTAGGCGTAGGGTTAGGGTTAGAGTTAGGGAAAGGGTTAGGTTTAGGGATATTGTTAGGTTTAGAGTTAGGGTTAGGGTTAGGGTTAGGGTAAGGGTTAGGGTTAGGGTTAAGGTTAGGGTTAGGGTTAGGTTTAGGGGTAGGGTTAGAGTTAGGATAAGGGTAAGGTTTAGGGTTAGGATTGGGGTTAGAGTTAGGGTAAGGGTTAGGCTTATGGTTAGGGTAAGGATAAGGGTTAGTGTTAAGGTTAGGGTTAGGGTAAGGGTTAGCGATAGGTTTAGGGTTAGGTTTAGGGTTAGGGTTAGGGATAGGGTTATGGTTAGGGTTAGTGTAAGGGTAAGGGTTAGTGTTAAGGTTAGGGTTAGGGTTAGGGTTAGGGTTACGATAAGGGTAAGGGTTGGGTTTAGGTTTAGGGTTAGGGTTAGGTTAAGGGTAAGGGTTAGGTTTGGGGTTAAGCTTAGGTTTAGGTTAAGGGTTAGGGTTAGGGTTAGGGTTAGGGAAAGGATAAGGGTTAGGTTTAAGATTAGGTTTAGGGATAGGGGTAGTGTTAAGATTAGGGTTAGGGTTAGGGTAATTGTAAGGTTTATGGTTACGATTAGGGTTAGGGTAGGGTAAGGGTTAGGGTTAGGGTTAGTGTTAGGGTTAGGGTAAGGGTTAGGGTTTGGGTTAGGGTTAGGGTAAGGGTTATGGTTAGCGTTAGGGATAGGGTTAGGGTATGGGTTAGTGTTAAGGATTAGGGTTAATGTTAGGGTTTAGGTTAAGGGTTAGGGTTAGGCTTAGGGTTAGGGATATTATTAGGATAAGGGTTAGGGTTAGGATTAGGGTTAGGGTAAGGGTTAGGGGTAGGATTAGGGTTAGGGTTAGGGAAAGGGTTAGGGTTAGTATAGGTGCTAGGGTTAGTGTTAGGGTTAGGGTAAGGGTAAGGGTTAGGTTAGGGTTAGGGTTAGGGTTAGGGTACGGGTTAGGGTTAGGGTTAGGTTTAGGTTTAGGGTTATGGTTAGGGTTAGGGTTAGGGAAAGGATAAGGGTTAGAGTTAAGGTTAGCTTTAGAGCTAGGTTTAGGGTTAAGGTGATTGTTAGGGTTGGGTAAGGGTTAGGGTTAGGGTTAGGGATAGGGTTAGGTTAAGGGTAAGAGTTAGGGTTTGGGTTAGGGTTAGGGTAAGGTTTAGTGTTTGGTTTAGGGTAAGGGTAAGGGTTAGGGTTAGGGTTAGGGTTAGGGTTAGGGTTAGGTTAAGGGTTAGGGTTAGGGTAAGGGTTAGGATTAGGCATAGGGTTAGGTAGGTTTGGGGTTAGGGTTAGGTTTAGGGTTAGGGTAAGGGTAAGGGTTAGGGTTAGGTTAGGGTAAGGGTAAGGGTTAGGGTTAGGGTTAGGGTGAGGGTTATGGTTAGGGTTAGGGTTAGTATTAGGGTTAGGGTTAGGGTTAGGTTTAAGGTTAGGTTTAGGGTAAGGGTTAGGGTTAGGTTTATGGTTAGGGTTAGGGTTAAGGTTAGGGTTAGGTTTAGGGTTAGTTTTAGGCTTAGTGTTAGGTTAAGGGTAAGGTTTAGTGTTACACTTAGGGTTAGGTTTAGGGAAAGGGTATGGGTTAGGGTTAGGGTAAGGATCAGGGTTATTGTTAGTGTTAGGGTAAGGGTTAGGGTTAGGGTTAGGGTTAGCATTAAGGTTAGTGTTAGGGTTGGGGTAAGGGTAAGGTTTAGGGTTAGGTTTAGGGGTAGGGCTAAGGTTAGGGTTAGGATTAGGGTAAGTGTAAGGATTAGGTTAGGGTTAGGTTTAGGGTTAGGTTTAGTGTTGGGGTTAAGGTTAGGGTTAGGGTAAGGGTAAGGGTTAGGGTTAGGGTTAGGGTTATGTTTAGGGTTAGGGTTAGGGTTAGGTTTAGTGTTGGTGTTAACGTTAGGTTTAGGGTTAGGGTTAGGGTAAGGGTATGTGTAAGGGTTAGGATTAGGGTTAGGTTTAGAGATTGGGTAGGGTAAGGGTAAGGGTTAGGGTTAGGGTTATGGTTAGGTTTAGTGTTGGGGTTATCGTTAGGGTTAGGGTAAGGGTTAGGGTTAGGGTAAGGGTTAGGATTACGCTTAGGGTTAGGTTTAGGTTTGGGTTTAGGGTTAGGTTTAGGGTTAGGGTAAGGGTAAGGGTTAGGGTTAGGTTAGGGTAAGGGTAAGGGTTAGGGTTAGGGTTAGGGTGAGGGTTAAGGTTAGTGTTAGGGTTAGTATTAGGGTTAGGTTTAGGGTTAGGTTTAAGGTTAGGTTTAGGGTAAGGGGTAGGGTTAGGTTTAGGGTTAGGGTTAGGGTTAAAGTTAGGGTTAGGGTTAGGGTTAGGTTTAGGCTTAGAGTTAGGTTAAGGGTAAGGTTTAGTGTTACAGTAAGGGTTAGGGTTAGGGAAAGGGTAAAGGTTAGGTTTAGGGTAAGTATCAGGGTTAGTGTTAGGGTTAGGGTTAGGGTTAGGGTTAGGGTTAGTGTAGGGGTATGTGTTAGGGTTAGGATTAGGGTTAGTTTTAGGGTTTGGATGGGGCAAGAGTAAGGGTTAGGGTTAGAGTTAGGGTTAGTGTTTGGGTTAACGTTAGGGTTAGGGTAAGGGTTAGGGTTAGGGTAAGGGTTAGGTTTAGAGTTAGGGTTAGGTTTATGTTTGGAGTTAGGTTTAGGTTTAGGGTTAGGGTAAGGGTAAGGGTTAGAGTTACGTTAGGGTCAGGGTAAGAGTTAGGGTTAGGGTTAGGGTGAGGTTTAAGGTTAGGGTTAGGGTTAGCGTTAGGGTTACGGTTAGGTTTAAGGTTAGGTTTAGGTATGGGGTAGGGTTAGGTTTAGGGTTAGGGTTAGGGTTAAGGTTAGGGTTAGGGTTAGGTTTAGACTTAGGGTTAGCTTAAGGGTAAGGTTTAGGGTTAGGGTAAGGATCAGGGTTAGTGTTAGTGTTAGGGTAAGGGTTAGGGTTAGGGTTAGGGTTAGCATTAAGGTTAGTGTTAGCGTTAGGGTAAGGGTAAGGTTTAGGTTTACGTTTAGGGGTACGGCTAAGGTTAGGGTTAGGATTAGGGTAAGTGTAAGGGTTAGGTTAGGGTTAGGATTAGGGTTAGGGTAAGGGTTAGGGTTAGGGTAAGGGTTAGGATTAGGCTTAGGGTTAGGTAGGTTTGGGGTTAGGGTTAGGTTTAGGGTTAGGGTAAGGGTAAGGGTTAGGGTTAGGTTAGGGTAAGGGTAAGGGTTAGGGTTATGGTTATGGTGAGGGTTAAGGTTAGGGTTAGGGTTACTATTAGGGTTAGGGTTAGGGTTAGGTTTAAGGTTAGGTTTAGGGTAAGGGTTAGGGAGAGGTTTAGGGTTAGGGTTAGGGTTAAGGTTAGGGTTAGGGTTAGGGTTAGTTTTAGGCTTAGGGTTATGTTAAGGGTAAGGTTTAGTGTTACACTTAGGTTTAGGTTTAGGGAAAGGGTAAGGGCTAGGGTTAGGGTAAGGATCAGGATTATTGTTAGTGTTAGGGTAGGGGTTAGGGTTAGGGTTAGGGTTAGCAATAAGGTTAGTGTTAGGGTTAGGGTAAGGGTAAGGGTTAGGGTTAGGTTTAGGGGTAGGGCTAAGGTTAGGGTTAGGATTAGGGTAAGTGTAAGGGTTAGGTTAGGGTTAGGATTAGGGTTAGGTTAAGGGTTAGGGTTAGGTTTAGGGTTAGGGTTAGGGTTAGGGTTAGGGTAAGGATAAGGGTTAGTGATAAGATTAGGGTTAGGGTTAGGGTTAGGGTTAGGTTTAGTGTTGGGGTTAAGGTTAGGGTTAGGGTAAGGGTTAGGGTTACTGTTAGGGTTAGGGTTAGGGTTAGGTTTAGTGTTGGTGTTAACGTTATGGTTAGGGTTAGGGTAAGTGTATGTGTTAGGGTTAGGATTAGGGTTAGGTTTAGGGATTGGGTAGGGTAAGGGTAAGGGTAAGGGTTAGGGTTAGAGTTAGGGTTAGGTTTAGTGTTGGGGTTAACGTTAGGGTTAGGGTAAGGGTTAGGTTTAGGGTAAGGGTTAGGATTACGCTTAGGGTTAGGTTTAGGGTTAGGTTTAGGGTTAGGGTAAGGGTAAGGGTTAGGGTTAGGTTAGGGTAAGGGTAAGGGTTAGGGTTAGGGTTAGGGTGAGGGTTAAGGTTAGTGTTAGGGTTAGTATTAGGGTAAGATTTAGGGTTAGGTTTAAGGTTAGGTTTAGGGTAAGGTATAGGGCTAGGTTTAGGGTTAGGGTTAGGGTTAAAGTTAGGGTTAGGGTTACGGTTAGGTTTAGGCTCAGAGTTAGGTTAAGGGTAAGGTTTAGTGTTACAGTAAGGATTAGGGTTAGGGAAAGGGTAAGGGTTAGGTTTAGGGTAAGGATCAGGGTTAGTGTTAGTGTTAGGGTAAGGGTTAGGTTTAGGGTAAGGATCAGGGTTAGTGTTAGTGTTAGGGTAAGGGTTAGGGTTAGGATTAGGGTTAGCATTAAGGTTAGTGTTAGGGTTAGGGTAAGGTTAAGGGTTAGGGTTATGTTTAGGGGTAGGGCTAAGGTTAGGTTTAAGATTAGGGTAAGTGTAAGGGTTAGGTTAGGGTTAGGATTAGGGTTAGGGTTAGGGTTAGGGTTAGGGTAAGGGTAAGGGTTAGTGTTAAGGTTATGGTTAGGGTTAGGGTTAGGGTTAGGGTTACCATAAGGGTAAGGGTTGGGGTTAGATTTAGGGTTAGGGTTAGGGTAAGTGTAAGGGTTAGGTTTAGGGTTAAGCTTAGGTTTAGGGTTAGGGTTAGGGTTAGGGTTAGGGAAAGGATAGGGTTAGGGTTAAGGTTAGGTTTAGGTTTAGGGGTAGTGTTAAGGTTATGGTTAGGGTTAGGGTAAGGGTAAGGCTTATGGTTACGATTAGGGTTAGGGTTAGGGTAAGGGTTAGGGTTAGGGTTAGGGTTAGGGTTAGGTTTAGGGTACGGGTTAGGGTTAGGGTTAGGGATAGGTTTAGGGTATGGGTTAGGGTTAAGGGTTAGGGTTAGTGTTAGGGTTAGGTTAAGGGTTAGGGTTAGGCTTAGGGTTAGGGATATTATTAGGATAAGGGTTAGGGTTAGGATTAGGGTTAGGGTAAGGGTTAGGGGTAGGCTTAGGGTTAGGGTTAGGGAAAGGTTTAGGGTTAGGGTTATTGTTAGGTTTAGGTTTAGGGTTAAGTTTAGGGTAAGGGTTAGGGTTAGGGTTAAGGTTAGGGTTAGGTTTAGGTTTAGGGGTAGGGTTAGGGTTAGTGTAAGGGTAAGGTTTAGGGTTAGGATTGGGGTTAGAGTTAGGGTAAGTGTTAGGGTTAGGGTTAGGGTTAAGGTTAGTTTTAGGGTTACGGTGAGGGTAAGGGTAAGGGTTTGGGTTAGGTTTAGGGTTAGATTTAGTGTTGTGGTTAAGGTTAGGGTTAGGGTAAGGGTTAGGGTTAGGGTTAGGTTTAGGGTAAGGGTAAGGTTTTGGGTTAGGGTTAGGTTTAGTGTTAGATTTAGTGTTGCGGTTAAGGTTAGGGTTAGGGTAAGGGTAAGGGTTAGGGTTAGGTTTAGAGTTAGGGTTAGGTTTAGGGTAAGGGTAAGGGTTAGGGTTAGGGTTAGGGTTAGGGTTAAGTTTGAGGTTAGGGTTAGTGTAAGGTTTGTTTTAGGTTTAGGGTAAGGGTTAAGGTTAGGGTTAGCCTTAGGGTTAGAGTTAGGGTTAGGGTTTGGGTAAGGGTAAGGGTTAGGGGTAGTATTAGGGTTAGGGTTAGGGTAAGGGTTAGGTTTAGGGTTGGGGTTAGGATAAGGGTTGGGGATAGGGTTAGGGATAGGGTAAGGGTAAGTATTAGGGTTAGGGTTATGTATAGGTTTGGGGTTAAGGTTAGGGTTAGGGTTAGGGGAAGGGTAAGGGTTAGAGTTAGGGTTAGGATTAGGGTTAAGGTTACGGTTAGGGTTTGGGTTAGTGTTAGGGTAAGAGTTAGGATTAGGGTTAGGGTTAGGTTTAGGGTTGGGTTAAGATTAGGGTTAGGGTTAGGGTAAGGGTAAGGTTTAGGGTTAGGGTTAGGGTGAGGGTAAGTTTTAGGGTTAGGGTTAGGGCTAGGGTTAGGTTTAGGGTTAGGGTAAGGGTAAGGGTTAGGTTTAGGATTAGGTTTTGGTGTTAGGGTTAAGGTTAGGTTTAAGTTTAGGTTTAGGGTTAGGGTTAAGGTTACGGTTAGGGTTTGGGTTAGGGTTAGGCTAAGGGTTAGGATTAGGGTTAGGGTTAGGTTTAGGGTTGGGGTTAAGATTAGGATTAGGATTAAGGTAAGGGTAAGGGTTAGGGTTAGGGTTAGGGTTAGGGTAAGTGTTAGGGTTAGGGGTAGGGTTAGGGTTAGGGTTATGGTAAACGTAAGGGTTAGGGTTAGTGTTAGGGTTAGGGAAAGGGTAAGGGTTAGCTTTAGGGTAAGGATTGGTTTTACGGTGTGGTTTAGGGTAAGGGTTAGGGTTACGGTTAGGGTTACGGTTAGGGTTAGGCGTTAGCGTTAGTGTTAGGTTTAGTGTTAGGTTTAGGGTAAGGATAAGAGTTAGGTTTACGGTTAGGGTTAGGGTTAGGGTTAAGGTAAGGTTTAGGGTTAGGGTTAGGGTTAGGGAAAGTGTAAGTGTTAGGGTTAGGGTTAGTTTTAGGGTAAGTGTTAGGGTAAGGGTTAGGGTTAGGGTTAGGATTAGCGTAAGGTTATGGGTTAGAGTTACGTTTAAGGTTAGGGTAAGTGTTAGGGTTAGGGATAGGGTTAGGGTTTGGGTGAGGGTAAATATTAGGGTTAGGGTTAGGGTTAGGGTTAGATGTTAAGGTTAGGGTTAGGATTAGGTTTAGGTTTAGGGTTAGGGTTAGAGTTAGGGTTAGGGAAAGGTTAAGGGTTAGGGTTATGGTTAGGTTTAGGGTAAGGATTAGGGTTAGGGTTGGGGTTAGGGTAAGGGGTAGGGTTGGGGTTAGGGTTAGGGTTAGGTTAGGTTTAAGGGTTAGGGGTAGTGTTAGGTTTAGGCTTAGGGTCAGAATAAGGATAAGAGTTAGGGTTAGGGATAGGGTTAGGTTTCCGTTTAGGTTTAGGGTTAGGTTTAGGATAAGGGTTAGGCTTTGGGTTAGTGTTATGGTTAAGTTTAGGGTTAGGGTAAGTGTTAGGGTTAAGGTTAGGCTTAGGGTTAGAGTTAAGGTAGGGTAAGGGTTACGGTTAAGGTTAGGTTTAGGGTTAGGGTTAGGGTTAGTGTAAGTGTAGGGGTTAGGGTTACGTTTAGGGTTATGATAAGGGTAAGGGTTAGGTTTAGGGTTAGGGTTAGGTTTAGGGTTAGGGTTAGGGTAAGGATAAGGGTTAGGGTTAAAGTTAGGGTTAGGGTTAGGTTTAGGGTTAAGTTTAGGTTTAGGGTGAGTGTAAGGGTAAGGGTTGGGGTTAGGTTTATGTTTTGGGTTATGGTAAGGGTAAGGGTTAGAGTTAGGGTTAGGTTTAGGGTTAGGGTTAGGGTTAGGCTTAGGTTTAGGGAAAGGGCAAGGGTTAGGGTTAAGTTTAGGGTTAGGGTTAGGGTCAGGATTAGGTTTAGGTTTAGGGTTAGGGTAAGGGTAAGGGCTAGGGTTAGGATTAGGGTTAGGGTAAGGGTAATGGTTAGGGTTAAGTTTAGGGTCAGGTTTAGGGTTAGGGTTAGGGTAAGATTAAGGGTAAGGGTTAGGGTTAGGGTTAGGTTCAGTTTTAGGGTTGGGTTTTAAGGTCAGGTTTAGGGTTAGGGTAAGGGTAAGGGTTAGCATTAGGGTTAGGGTTAGGGTAAGGTTTAGTGTTAGGGTTAGGACTAGGGTATTTTTAGGGTTATGGTTAGGGTTAGGGTTACGGTTAGGGTAAGGGTATGTGTTAGGGTTAGGGTTAGGGTTCGAGTTAGGCTTAGTGTTAGGGTTAGCGTTAGGATAAGGCTAAGGGTTAGGGTTAGGGTTAGGGTTAGGGTTAGGGAAAGGGTAAGGGTTAGCTTTAGGGTAAGGATTGGTTTTACGGTGTGGGTTAGGGTAAGTGTTAGGGTTACGGTTAGGGGTACGGTTAGGGTTAGGCGTTAGGGTTAGTGTTAGGTTTAGTGTTAGGTTTAGGGTAAGGATAAGAGTTAGGTTTACAGTTAGGTTTAGGGTTAGGGTTAAGGTAAGGGTTAGGGTTAGGGTTAGGGTTAGGGAAAGTGTAAGTGTTAGGGTTAGGGTTAGGTTTAGGGTAAGTGTTAGGGTAAGGGTTAGGGTTAGGGTTAGGATTAGCGTAAGGTTATGGGTTAGAGTTACGTTTAAGGTTAGGGTAAGTGTTAGGGTTAGGGATAGGGTTAGGGTTTGGGTGAGGGTGAATATTAGAGTTAGGGTTAGGGTTAGGGTTAGATGTTAAGGTTAGGGTTAGGATTAGGGTTAGGTTTAGGGTTAGGGTTAGGCTTAGGGAAAGGTTAAGGGTTAGGGTTAGGGTTAGGGTTAGGGTAAGGATTAGGGTTAGGGTTGAGGTTAGTGTAAGGGTTAGGGTTGGGGTTAGGGTTAGGATAATGGTTACGGTTAGGGTTAAGGGTTAGCGTTAGTGTTAGGTTTAGGCTTAGGGTCAGAATAAGGACAAGAGTTAGGGTTAGGGATAGGGTTATTGTTCCGGTTATGTTTAGGGTTAGGGTTAGGGTAAGGGTTAGGGTTAGGGTTAGGGTTATGGTTAAGTTTAGGGTTAGGGTAAGTGTTAGGGTTAGGGTTAGGCTTAGGGTTAGAGTTAGGGTAGGGTAAGGGTTACGGTTAAGGTTAGGTTTAGGGTTAAGGTTAGGGTTAGGGTAAGTGTAAGGGTTAGGGTTAGGTTTAGGGTTATGGTAAGGGTAAGCGTTAGGTTTAGGGTTAGGGTTAGGTTTAGGGTTAGGGTTAGGGTAAGGATAAGAGTTAGGGTTAAGGTTAGGGTTAGGGTTAGGTTTAGGGTTAAGTTTAGGTTTAGGGTGAGGGTAAGGGTAAGGATTAGGGTTAGGTTTATTGTTAGGGTTATGGTAAGGGTAAGGGTTAGAGTTAGGGTTAGGTTTAGGGTTAGGGTTAGGGTTAGGATAAGGTTTAATGTTAGGGTTTTGATTAGGGTTATTTTTAGGGTTACGGTTAGGATTAAGGTTACGGTTTGGGTAAGGGTATGTGTTAGGGTTAGGGTTAGGGTTAGGGTTAGGCTTAGTGTTAGGGTTAGCGTTAGGTTAAGGCTCAGGGTTAGGGTTAGGGTTAGGGTTAAGGTTAGGGTAAGGGTTAGGGTTAGGATTAGGGTTAGGTTTAGGGTAAGGGTTAGGTTAGATTTAGGGTAAGTGTAAGGTTTAGGGTTAGGGTTAGGGGAAGGGGAAGGATTAGGGTTAGGTTAAGGGTTAAGGTTAGGGTTAGGGTTAGGTTTAGGGTTAGGTTAAGGGTAAGGGTTAGGGTTATGGTTAGGGTTAGGTTTAGGGTAAGGGTTAGGGTTAGGGGTTAGGTTTAGGTTTACGGTAAGGGTTAGGGTTAGGGTTAGGGTTAGGGTAAGGTATGTGTTAGGGTTAGGGTTAGGGTTAGGTTTAGGCTTAGTGTTAGGGTTAGCGTTAGGGTAAGGGTAAGGGTTAGGGTAAGGGTTAGGGTTAGGGTTAGGGTTTGGTGTTAGGGTTAAGGTTACATTTAGATTTAACTTTAGGGTTAGGGTTATAGTAAGGGTAAGTGTTAGGGTTAGGGTTAGTGTTAGGGTTAGTGTTAGGGTAAGGTTAAGGGTTAGGGATAGGGTTATGGTTAAACTTAGGGTTAGGGTTAGGTTTAGGGTTATGTTAAGGGTAAGGGTTAGGGTTAGGGTTAGGGTTAGGGTTAGGGAAAGAGTAAGGGTTAGGTTTAGGGTAAGGATTGGGGTTAGGGTTTGGTTTCGGGTAAGGGTTAGGGTTATGTTTAGGGTTAGGGTTACGGTTAGGGTTAGGGGTTAGGGTTAGTGTTAGGTTTAGTGTTAGGTTTAGGGTAAGGATAAGAGTTAGGTTTACGGTGAGGGTTAGGGTTAGGGTTAGGGTTAGGGAAAGGGTAAGTGTTAGGGTTAGGGTTAGGGTTAGGGTAAGTGTTAGGATAAGTTTTAGGGTTAGGGTTAGTTTTAGGGTAAGGGTATGTGTTAGGGTTACGGTTAAGGTTAGAGTAAGTGTTAGGGTTAGGGTTAGGGTTAGGGTTGGGGTTTGGGTGGGGGTAAATATTGGGGTTAGGGTTAGGGTTAGGGTTAGGGGTTAAGATTAGGGTTAGGATTAGGGTTAGGTTTAGGGTTAGGGTTAGGGTTAGGGTAAGGATTAGGGTTAGGGTTGGGGTTAGGGTAAGGGGTAGGGTTGGGATTAGGGTTAGCGTTAGGTTTAGGGTTAGGGTTACGGTTAGGCTTAAGGTTTAGGGTTAGCGTTAGGTTTACACTTAGGGTCAGGGTAAGGATAAGAGTTAGGGTTAGGGATAGGGTTAGGGTTCCGGTTAGGTTTAGGGTTAGGGTTAGGTTAAGGGTTAGGGTTAGGGTTAGTGTTATGGTTAAGGTTAGGGTTAGGGTAAGTTTTAGGGTTAGGGTTAGGCTTAGGGTTAGAGTTAGGGTAAGTGTAAGGGTTACGGTTAAGGTTAGGTTTAGGGTTAGGTTAGGGTTAGGGAAAGTGTAAGGGTTAGGGTTAGATTTAGGGTTATGGTAAGGGTAAGGGTTAGGTTTAGGGTTAGGGTTAGGTTTAGGGTTAGGGTAAGGATAAGGGTTACAGTTAAGGTTAGGGTTAGGGTTAGGTTAGGGTTAAGGTTAGGTTTAGGGTGAACGTAAGGGTAAGGTTTAGGGTTAGGTTTATTGTTAGGGTTATGGTAAGGGTAAGGCTTAGGGTTAGGGTTAGGGTTAGGATTAGGGTTAGGTTTAGGGTTAGGGTTAGGGTAGGTTTAGGGTAAGGGTAAGGGTTAGGGTTAAGTTTGGGGTTAGGGTTAGGTTTAGGTTTAGGGTTAGGGTTAGGGTAAGGGTAAGGGCTAGAGTTAGGATTAGGGTTAGGGTTAGGGTAATGGTTAGGGTTAAGGTTAGGGTTAGGTCATGGGTTAGCGTTAGGGTTAGGGTTAGGTTTAGGGTTAGGTTAAGGGTAAGGGTAAGGGTAAGGGTTAGGGATAGGGTTAGGGTTAAGGTAAGGCTTAGAGTAAGGGGTTGGGTTTAGGGTTAGGGTAAGGGTTAGGGTTAGGGTTAGGGTAAAGTTTAGGGTTAGGTTTAGGGTTAGGGTAAGGGTATGTGTTAGGGTTAGGGTTATGGTTAGACTTAGTGTTAGGGTTAGCGTTAGGGTAAGGGTAAGGGTTAGGGTTAGGGTCAAAGTTAGGGTAAGGGTTAGGGTTAGGATTAGCGTTAGGGTCAGTTTTAAGGTTGGGTTTTAAGTTTAGCTTTAGGGTTAGGTTAAGGGTTAGGATTAGGGTTAGGCTTAGGGTAAGGGTTAGGGTTAGGGTTTGGGTTAGTGTTATTTTTAGGGTTACGTTTAGGTTTAGGGTTAGAGTTAGGGTAAGGCTATGTGTTAGGGTTAGGGTTAGGCTTAGTGGTAGGGTTATCGTTAGGGTAAGGGTAAGGGTTAGGGTTAGGGTCAAAGTTAGGGTAAGGGTTAGGGTTAGGATTAGCGTTAGTTTTAGGGTAAGGGTTAGGGTTAGGGTAAGGGTTAGGGTTAGGGTTAGTGTTAGGTTTAGGGTTAGGGTTAGGGGAAGGGGAAGGGTTAGGGTTAGGTTAAGGGTTAACGTTAGGGTTAGGGTTAGGTTTAGGGTTAGGTTAAGGGTAAGGGTAAGGGTAAGGGTTAGGGATAGGGTTAGGGTTAAGGTAAGGCTTAGAGTAAGGGGTTGGGTTTAGGGTTAGGGTAAGGGTTAGGGTTAGGGTTAGGGTAAAGTTTAGGGTTAGGTTTAGGGTTAGGGTAAGGGTATGTGTTAGGGTTAGGGTTATGGTTAGACTTAGTGTTAGGGTTAGCGTTAGGGTAAGGGTAAGGGTTACGGTAAGGGTTAGGGTTAGGTTTAGGGTTTGGTGTTAGGGTTAAGGTTAGGGTTAGGTTTAGGTTTAGGGTTAGGGTTAGAGTAAGGGTAAGTGTTATGGTTAGGATTAGGGTAAGGTTAAGGGTTAGGGATAGGGTTAGGGTTAAAGTTAGGTTTAGGGTTAGGGTTATGGTAAGGGTTAGGGTTAGGGTTATGGTTAGGGTTAGGGAAAGGGTAAGGGTTAGGTTTAGGGTAAGGATTGGGGTTAGGGTTTGGGTTAGGGTAAGGTTTACGGTTACGGTTAGGGTTAGGGTTACGGTTAGGGTTAGGGTTAGTGTTAGGTTTAGTGTTAGTTTTAGGGTAAGGATAAAGTTAGGTTCACGGTTAGGGTTAGGGTTAGGGTTAGGGTAAGGTTTAAGGTTAGTTTTAGGGTTAGGGAAAGTGTAAGTGTTAGGGTTAGGGTTAGGGTAAGTGTTAGGGTAAGTGTTAGGGTTAGGGTTAGGATTAGGGTAAGGGTATGGGTTAGGGTTACGGTTAAGGTTAGGGTAAGTGTTAGGGTTAGGGTTAGGTTTAGGGTTTCGGTGAGGGTAAATATTAGGGTTAGGGTTAGGGTTAGGGTTAGGGGTCAGTGTTAGGGTTAGGACTAGGGTTAGGTTTAGGGTTAGGGTCAGAATAAGGATAAGAGTTAGGTTTAGGGATAGGTTCAGGGTTCCGGTTTGGTTTAGGGTTAGGGTTAGGGGAAGGGTTAGGGTTTGGGATAGTGTTATGGTTAAGGTTAGGGTTAGGGTAAGTGTTAGGGTTAGGACAGGCTTAGGGTTAGAGTTAGGGTAAGGGTAAGGGTTACGGTTAAGGTTAGGTTTAGGGTTAGGGTTAGGGTTAGGGTATGTGTAAGGGTTAGGGTTAGGTTTAGGGTTATGGTAAGCATAAGGGTTAGGCTTAGGGTTAGGGTTAGGTTTAGTGTTAGGGTTAGGGTTAAGGTTAGGTTTAGGGTGAGCGTAAAAGTAAGGGTTAGGGTTAGGTTTATTGTTAGGGTTATGGTAAGGGTAAGGGTTAGAATTAGGGTTAGGGTTAGGTTTAGGTTTAGGGTTAGGGTTAGGGTAAGGGTAAGGGCTACGGTTAAGATTAGGATTAGGGTTAGGGTAATGGTTAGGGTTAGGGTTAGGTTTATTGTTAGGGTTATGGTAAGGGTAAGGGTAAGGGTTAAGGTTAAGTTTAGTGTTAGGGTTAGGTTTAGCTTTAGGGTTAGGGTTAGGGTAATGGTTAGGGTTAAGGTTAGGGTTAGGTTTAGGGTTAGGGTCAGTTTTAGGGTAAGTGTTGGGGTTAGGTTAGGCTTAGGGTTAGAGTTAGGGTAAGGGTGACGGTTAAGGTTAGGTTTAGGGTTAGGGTTAGGGTTAAGGTAAGTGTAAGGGTTAGGGTTAGGTTTAGGGTTATGGTAAGGGTAAGGGTAAGGGTTAGGTTTAGGGTTAGGGTTAGGTTTTGGTTTAGGGTTAGAGTAAGGATAAGGGTTCGGGTTAAGGTTAGGGTTAGGGTTAGGGTTAGGGTTAAGGTTAGGTTTAGGGTGAGGGTAAGGGTAGGGTTAGGGTTAGGTTTATTGTTAGGGTTATGGTAAGGGTAAGGTTTAGAGTTAGGGTTAGGGTTAGGGTTATTTTTAGGGTTAGGGTTAGGGTTAGGTTTAGGGTAAGGGTAAGGGTTAGGGTTAAGTTTATTGTTAAGGTTAGGTTTAGGTTTAGGGTTAGGGTTAGGGTGAGGGGAAGGGCGAGGTTTAGGATTAGGGTTAGGGTTAGGGTAATGGTTATGGTTAAGGTTAGGGTTAGGTTTAGGGTTAGGGTTAGGGTAAGATTAAGGGTAAGGGTTAGGGTTAGGGTTAGGGTTAGGGTTAGGGTCAGTTTTAGGGTTGGGTTTTAAGGTTAGGTTTAGGGTTAGGGTAAGGGTTAGGATTAGGGTTAGGGTTAGGGTAAGGGATAGGGTTAGGGTTAGGATTATGGTTATTTTTAGGGTTACGGTTAGGATTAGAGTTAGGGTAAGGGTAAGGGTATGTGTTAGGGTTATTGTTAGGGTTAGGGTTAGGCTTAGTGTTAGGGTTAGCGTTAGGGTAAGTGTAAGGGTTAGGGTTAGGTTTAGGGTTAAGGTTAGGGTAAGGGTTAGGATTAGGGTTAGGTTTAGGGTAAGGTTTAGGGTTAGATTTAGGGTAATTGTAAGGTTTAGGGTTAGGGTTAGGGTTTGGGTTAGGGTAAGGGTAAGGGTAAGGGTTAGGGTTAGAGTTAGGGTTAGGGTTAAGTTTAGGATTAGGGTAAGTGTAAGGGTTAGGGTTAGGGTTAGAGTTAGGGTAAGGGTTAGGGTTAGGATTAGGGTTAGGCTAGGTGTTAGGGTAAGGATAAGTGTTAGGATTAGTGTTAGGGTTAGGATAAAGGTAAGGGTTAGGGTTAGGTTTAGTGTAAGGTTTAGAGTTAGGGTTAGTGTTAGGGTTAGTGTTAGGTTTAGGGTTAGGGTTAGGGGAAGGGGAAGGGTTAGGGTTAGGTTAAGGGTTAAGGTTAGGGTTAGTGTTAGGTTTAGGATTAGGTTAAGGGTAAGGCTTAGGGTTAGGGTTAGGGTAAGGGTTAGAGTTAGGGTTTAGGTTTATGTATAGGTAAGGGTTAGTGTTAGGGTTAGGGTTATGGTAAAGTTAAGGGTTAGGGTTAAGTTTAGGGATAGGGTAAGAGTAAGGGTTAGGGTTAGGGTTAGGGTTAGGGTAAGGGTTAGGGTTAGGGGTTAGGTTTAGGGTTAGGGGAAGGGTTATGTTTATGGTTAGGGTTAGGGAAAAGTTTAGGTTTAGGGTTAGGTTAAGGGTAAGGGTTAGGGTTAGGGTAAGGGTTAGGGTTAGGGTTAGGGTTAGGGTAAAGTTTAGGGTTAGGTTTAGGGTTAGGGTAAGGGTTATGGTTATGGTTATGGTTAGGGTTAGGGTAAGGGTAAGTGTTAGGGTTAGCTTTTGGTTTAAGATTAAGGTTACGGTTAGGGTTAGGGTAAGGGTAAGGGTTAGGTTAGGGTTAGGGTAAGGGTTCGGGTTAGGGTTAGGTTTAGTGTTGGGGTTAAGGTTAGGGTTAGGGTAAGGTTTAGGGTTAGCATTAGGGTAAGGGTAAGGGTTAGGGTAAGGGTTAGGGTTAAGGTAAGGGTAAGGGTTAGGGTTAGGGTTAAAGTTAGGTTTAGGTAAAGGTTAGGGTTAGGTTTAGGGTACGGGTACGGTTTAGGGTTATGGTTAGTGTTAGGGTTAAGGGAAGGGTAAGAGTTATGTTTAGGGTTAGGTTTAGGTTTAGGGTAAGGGTAAGGGTTAGGGATAGGTTTAGGGTTAGGGTAAGGGTTAGGGTTAGGGTTAGCGTTAGGGTTAGGAAAAGGGTAAGGGTTAAGGCAGTGTTAGGGTGAGGGGTTAGGATTAGGGATAGGGTTAGGGTTTAGGGTTAGGTTTAAGGTTAGGGTAAGGGTTAGGATTGGGGGTTAGGGTTAGTGTTAGGGTTAGGTTAAGGTTTAGGGCTAATGTTAGTGTTAGGGTTAGGATAGGTGTTAGGGTTAGGGTTAGGGTAAGAGTAAGGTTTACGTTAGGGTTAGGGTTAGGGTACGGGTTATTGTTAAGGTTAGGGTTAGGGTTAGGTTTAGGGTTAGGCTTAGGATTAGGGTTAGGGAAAGGATAAGGGTTAGGGTTAAGGGTAGGTTTAGAGCTAGGTTTAGGGTTAAGGTGATTGTTAGTGTTGGGTAAGGGTAAGGGTTAGGGTTAGGTTTAGGGTAAGGGTTAGGTTAAGGGTAAGGGTTAGGGTTAGGGTTAGGTTTAGGGTTAGTGTTAGGGTTAGGGTTAGGGTAAGGGTAAGGCTTAGGGTTAAGTTAAGGGGTAGGTTTAGGTTTAGGTTTAGGGTTATGGTTAGGGTAAGGGTAAGGGTTAGAGTTAGGATTAGGGTTAGGGTTATTGTAAGGGTTAGGGTTAGGGTTAGGTTAGGGTAAGGGTTAGGATTAGGGTTAGGGAAAGGTTAAGGGTTAGGTTTACGGTTAGGGTTAATGTAAGGGTAAGTGTTAGGGTTAGGGTTAGGGTTAGTGTTAGGGTTAGAGTTATGGTAAGGCTTAGTGTTAGGGTAAGGGTTAGGTTAAGGGTAAATGTTAGGGTTAGGGTTAGGGTTAGGGTAAAGTTTAGTGTTTGGTTTAGGGTAAGAGTAAGGGTTAGGTTTAGGGTTAGGTTTAGGTTTAGTGTTGACATTAAGGTTAGGGTTAGGGGAAGGGTTAGGGTGAGGGTTAGGGTTAGGTTTAGGGTTAGGGTTATGGTTAGGGCTAGGTTTAGGGGTAGGTTTAGTGTTGGGGTTAACGTTAGGGTTAGGGTAAGTGTATGTGTTACGGTTAGGTTTAGGGTTAGGTTTAGAGTTTGGGTTAGGGTAAGGGTTAGGGTTAGGGTTAGGGTTAGGGTTAGGTTTACTGATGGGGTTAACGTTATGGTTAGGGTAAGGGTTAGGGTTAGGGTAAGGGTTACTGTTAGGGTTAGGGTTAGGTTTAGGTTTGGGGTTAGGGTTAGGTTTAGGGATAGGGTAAGGATAAGGGTTAGGGTTAGGGTTAGGTTTAGGGTAAGGGTAAGGGTTAGCGTTAGGTTAGGGTGAGGGTTAAGTTTAGGATTAGGGTTAGTGTTAGGGTTAGGGTTAGGGTGAGGTTTAAGGTTAGGTTTAGTTAAGGGTAAGGTTTATTGTTACAGTTAGGGTTAGGGTTAGGGAAAGGGTAAGGGTTATGTGTAGGGTTAGGGTTAGGGTTAGGGTTAGGGTTAGGTTTAGGGTTGGGGTTAGGGTTAGGTTTAGAGTTAGGGTTAGGGTTAGCATTAAGGTTAGTGTTAGTGTTAGTTTAAGGGTAAGGGTTAGGGTTAGGGTTAGGTTTAGTGTTAAGGTTAGGGTTAGGATTAGGGTAAGTGTAAGGGTTAGGTTAGGGTTAGGGTTATGGCTGGGTAAGGGTTAGGTTTAGGGTTATGTTTGGGTTAGGGTAGGGTTAGGTTTAGGGTAAGGGTATGGGTTAGTGTTAAGGTTAGGGTTAGGGTTAGGGTTAGGGTTACGATAAGGGTAAGGGTTAGGGTTAGGTTTAGGGTTAGGTTTAGGGTAAGGGTAAGGGTTCGGTTTAGGGTTAAGCTTAGATTTAGGGTTAGGGTTAGGGTTGGGGTTAGGGAAAGGAAAAGGGTTAGGGTTAAGGTTAGGTTTAGGTTTAGGGTTAGGGTTAGGGTTAGGGTCAGGCAAAGGATAAGGGTTAGGGTTATGGTTAGGTTTAGGGCCAGGGTTAGGGTTAGGGTTAAGATTAAGGTTAGGGTAAAGGTTAGGGTTAGGGTTCGGGTTAGTGTTAGGCTTAGGGTAAGGGTTAGGGTTAGGGTTAGGGTAAGGGTTAGGGTTAGGGTTAGGGATGGGGTTAGGATATGGGTTAGGGTTAGGGGTTAGGGTTAGTGTTAGGGTAAGGTTAAGGTTAGGGTTAGGGTTAGTGTTAGGGATAGTGTTAGGATAAGGGTTAGGGTTAGGGTTATGGTTAGGGTAAGCGTTAGGGGTAGGGTTAGGGTTATGGTAAGGGTTAGGGTTAGGGTTATTGTTAGGTTTAGGTTTAGGGTTAGGGTTAGGTTTAGGTTTAGGGTTAAGGTTAGGGTTAGGGTAAGGGTTACGGTTAAGGTTAGGTTTAGGGTTAGGGTTAGGTTTAGAGCAAGTGTAAGGGTTAGGGTTAGGTTTAGGGTTATGGTAAGGGTAAAGGTTAGGGTTAGGGTTAGGGTTAGGGTTAGGGTTAAGGTTAGGGTAAGGGTTAGGGTTAGGGCCAGGGTTAGGTTTTGGGTTAGAGTTAAGGTTAGGTTTAGGGTAAGTGTAAATTTTAGGGTTAGGGTTAGGGTTAGGGTAAGGGTAAGGGTTAGTGTTAGAGTTAGGGTTAGGGTTTGGTTTAGGGTTAGTGTAGGTGTTATGGTAAGGATAAGTGTTAGGGTTAGGGTTAGGGTTAGGATAAGGGTAATGGTTAGGGTTAGGGTTAGGGTTAGGGTTAGGGTTAGTGTTAGTTTTAGGGTTAGGGTTAGGGGAAGGGGAAGGGTTAGGGTTTGGTTAAGGGTTAAGTTTAGGTTTAGGGTTAGGTTTAGGGTTAGGTTAAAGGTAAGGGTTAGGGTTAGGGTTAGCGTAAGCGTTATGGTTAGGGTAAGGGTAAGGGTTAGAGTTAGGGTTAGGGTTAGGGTTATTGTAAGGGTTAGGGTTAGGGTTAGGTTAGGGTAAGGGATAGGGTTAGGGTTAGGATTATGGTTATTTTTAGGGTTACGGTTAGGATTAGAGTTAGGGTAAGGGTAAGGGTATGTGTTAGAGTCATTGCTAGGGTTAGGGTTAGGCTTAGTGTTAGGGTTAGCATTAGGGTAAGTGTAAGGGTTATGGTTAGGTTTAGGGTTAAGGTTAGGGTAAGGGTTAGGATTAGGGTTAGGTTTAGGGTAAGGTTTAGGGTTAGATTTAGGGTAATTGTAAGGTTTAGGGTTAGGGTTAGGGTTTGGGTTAGGGTAAGGGTAAGGGTAAGGGTTAGGTTTAGAGTTAGGGTTAGGGTTAAGTTTAGGATTAGGGTAAGTGTAAGGGTTAGGGTTAGGGTTAAAGTTAGGGTAAGGGTTAGGGTTAGGATTAGGGTTAGGCTAGGTGTTAGGGTAAGGATAAGTGTTAGGATTAGTGTTAGGGTTAGGATAAAGGTAAGGTTTAGGGTTAGGTTTAGTGTAAGATTTAGAGTTAGGGTTAGTGTTAGGGTTAGTGTTAGGTTTAGGGTTAGGGTTAGGGGAAGGGGAAGGGTTAGGGTTAGGTTAAGGGTTAAGGTTAGGGTTAGTGTTAGGTTTAGGATTAGGTTAAGGGTAAGGCTTAGGGTTAGGGTGAGGGTTAGGGTAAGGGTTAGAGTTAGGGGTTAGGTTTAGGTATAGGGTAAGGGTTAGTGTTAGGGTTAGGGTTATGGTAAAGTTAAGGGTTAGGGTTAAGTTTAGGGATAGGGTAAGAGTAAGGGTTAGGGTTAGGGTTAGGGTTAGGGTTAGGGTAAGGGTTAGGGTTAGGGGTTAGGTTTAGGGTTAGGGGAAGGGTTATGTTTATGGTTAGGGTTAGGGAAAAGTTTAGGTTTAGGGTTAGGTTAAGGGTAAGGGTTAGGGTTAGGGTAAGGGTTAGGGTTAGGGTTAGGGTTAGGGTAAAGGTTAGGGTTAGGTTTAGGGTTAGGGTAAGGGTTATGGTTATGGTTATGGTTAGGGTTAGGGTAAGGGTAAGTGTTAGGGTTAGCTTTTGGTTTAAGATTAAGGTTACGGTTAGGGTTAGGGTAAGGGTAAGGGTTTGGTTAGGGTTAGGGTAAGGGTTCGGGTTAGGGTTAGGTTTAGTGTTGGGGTTAAGGTTAGGGTTAGGGTAAGGTTTAGGGTTAGGGTTAGGGTTAGTTTTAGGGTTACACTTAGGGTTAGGGTTAGGGTTAGGGTAATGTATGTGTTAAGTTTAGAGTTAGGGTAAGGGTTAGGTTTAGCATTAGGGTAAGGGTAAGGGTTAGGGTAAGGGTTAGGGTTAAGGTAAGGGTAAGGGTTAGGGCTAGGGTTAAAGTTAGGTTTAGGTAAGGGTTAGGGTTAGGTTTAGGGTACGGGTACGGTTTAGGGTTATGGTTAGTGTTAGGGTTAAGGGAAGGGTAAGAGTTATGTTTAGGGTTAGGTTTAGGTTTAGGGTAAGGGTAAGGGTTAGGGATAGGTTTAGGGTTAGGGTAAGGGTTAGGGTAAGGGTTAGCGTTAGGGTTAGGAAAAGGGTAAGGGTTAAGGCAGTGTTAGGGTGAGGGGTTAGGGTTAGGGATAGGGTTAGGGTTTAGGGTTAGGTTTAAGGTTAGGGTAAGGGTTAGGATTGGGGGTTAGGGTTAGTGTTAGGGTTAGGTTAAGGTTTAGGGCTAATGTTAGTGTTAGGGTTAGGATAGGTGTTAGGGTTAGGGTTAGGGTAAGAGTAAGGTTTACGTTAGGGTTAGGGTTAGGGTACGGGTTATTGTTAAGGTTAGGGTTAGGGTTAGGTTTAGGGTTAGGCTTAGGATTAGGGTTAGGGAAAGGATAAGGGTTAGGGTTAAGGGTAGGTTTAGAGCTAGGTTTAGGGTTAAGGTGATTGTTAGTGTTGGGTAAGGGTAAGGGTTAGGGTTAGGTTTAGGGTAAGGGTTAGGTTAAGGGTAAGGGTTAGGGTTAGGGTTAGGTTTAGGGTTAGGGTTAGGGTTAGGGTTAGGGTAAGGGTAAGGCTTAGGGTTAAGTTAAGGGGTAGGTTTAGGTTTAGGTTTAGGGTTATGGTTAGGGTAAGGGTAAGGGTTAGAGTTAGGATTAGGGTTAGGGTTATTGTAAGGGTTAGGGTTAGGGTTAGGTTAGGGTAAGGGTTAGGATTAGGGTTAGGGAAAGGTTAAGGGTTAGGTTTACGGTTAGGGTTAATGTAAGGGTAAGTGTTAGGGTTAGGGTTAGGGTTAGTGTTAGGGTTAGAGTTATGGTAAGGCTTAGTGTTAGGGTAAGGGTTAGGTTAAGGGTAAATGTTAGGGTTAGGGTTAGGGTTAGGGTAAAGTTTAGTGTTTGGTTTAGGGTAAGAGTAAGGGTTAGGTTTAGGGTTAGGTTTAGGTTTAGTGTTGACATTAAGGTTAGGGTTAGGGGAAGGGTTAGGGTGAGGGTTAGGGTTAGGTTCAGGGTTAGGGTTAGTGTAAGGATAAGGGTTAGGATTAAGGTTAGGGTTAGGGTTAGGGTTAGGGTTAAGGTTAGGTTTAGGGTGAGCGTAAGGGTAAGGGTTAGGTTTAGGTTTATTGTTAGGGTTATGGTAAGGGTAAGGGTTAGAATTAGGGTTAGGGTTAGGTTTAGGGTTAGGGTTAGGGTTAGGTTCAGGGTAAGGGTAAGAGTTAGGGTTAAGTTTAGGGTAGGTTTAGTTTTAGGTTTAGGGTTAGTGTTAGGGTAAGGGTAAGGGCTAGGGTTAGGATTAGGGTTAGGGTTAGGCTAATGATTAGGGTTAAATTTAGGGTTAGGTTTAGGGTTAGGGTTAGGGTAAGAATAAGGGTAACGGTTAGGGCTAGGGTTAGGGTCAGTTTTAGGGTTGGGTTTTAAGGTTTGGTTTAGGGTTAGTGTAAGGGTAAGGGTTAGGATTAGGGTTAGGGTTAGGGTAAGGGTTAGGGTTAGGGTTAGGGTTAGGGTTAGGGTTATTTTTAGGGTTACTGTTAGGATTTGGGTTAGGGTAAGGGTTAGGGTTAGGGTTAGGATTAGGGTTATTTGTAGGGTTACTGTTAGGGTTAGGGTTAGGGTTAGGGTAAGGGTATGTGTTAGGGTTAGGGTTAGGGTTAGGCTTAGTGGTAGGGTTAGCATTAGGGTAAGGGTAAGGGTTAGGGTTAGGGTTAGGGTTAAGTTTAGGGTAAGGGTTAGGGTTAGGATTAGGGTTAGGTTTAGGGTAAGGTTTAGGGTTAGATTTAGGGTAAGTGTAAGGTTTAGGTTTAGGGTTAGGGTTTGGGTTAGGATAAGTGTAAGGGTAAGGCTTAGGGTTAGATTTAGGGTTAGGGTTAGGTTTAGGGTTAGGGTAAGTGTAAGGGTTAGGGTTAGGGTTAGATTTAGGGTAAGTGTTAGAGTTAGGGTTAGGGTTAGGGTAGGTGTTAGGGTAAGGATAAGTGTTAGGGTTAGGGTTAGGGTTAGGGTAAGGGTAAGGGTTAGGGTTAGGGTTAGGGTTAAGTTTAGGGTAAGGGTTAGGGTTAGGATTAGGGTTAGGTTTAGAGTAAGGTTTAGGGTTAGATTTAGGGTAAGTGTTAGGATAAGGGTTAGGGTTAGGGTTAGGGTTAGGGTAAGCGTTAGGGGTAGGGTTAGGGGTAGTGTTAGGGTTAGGGTAAGGGTTAGGGTTAGGGTTAGGGTAAGGGTTAGGGTTAGGTTTAAGTTTAGGGTTAGGTGTAGTTTTAGGGTTAGGTTAAGTATAAGGGTTAGGGTTAAGGTTAGGGTTAGGGTTAGGTTTAGAGTGAGCGTAAGGGTAAGGGTTAGGGTTAGGTTTATTGTTAGGGTTATGGTAAGGGTAAGGGTTAGAATTAGGGGTAGGGTTAGGGTTAGGGTTAGGGTTAGTGTTAGGTTTAGGGTAAGGGTAAGGGTTAGGTTTAAGTTTAGGGTTAGGGTTAGTTTTAGGTGTATGGTTAGTGTTAGGGTAAGGGTACGGGCTAGGGTTAGGATTAGGGTTAGGGTTAGGGTAATGGTTAGGGTTAAGGTTAGGGTTAGGTTTAGGGTTAGGTTTAGGGTAAGATTAAGGGTAAGTGTTAGGGCTAGGGTTAGGAATAGGGTTATTTTTAGGGTTACTGTTTGGGTTAGAGTTAGGTTTAGGTTTAGGGTTATTGTTAGGTTTAGGTTTAGGGTTAGGGTTAGGGTAAGGGTTAGGGTAAGGGTAAGGGTTAGTGTTATGTTTAAGGTTAGGGTTAGGGTAAGTGTTAGGGTTAGAGATAGGCTTGGGGTTAGAGTTAGGGTAAGGGTAAGGGTTACGGTTAAGGTTAGGTTTAGGGTTATTGTTAGGGTTAAGGTAAGTGTAAGTGTTAGGGTTAGGTTTAGGGTTATGGTAAGGGTAAGTATAAGGGTTAGGGTTAGGTTTAGGGTTATGGTAAGGGTAAGGGTTAGGTTTAGGGTTAGGGTTAGGTTCAGGGTTAGTGTAAGGATAAGGGTTAGGGTTAAGGTTAGGGTTTGGGTTAGGGTTAGGGTTAAGGTTAGGTTTAGGGTGAGCGTAAGGGTAAGGGTTAGGGTTAGGTTTATTGTTAGGGTTATGGTAAGGGTAAGGGTTAGAATTAGGGTTAGGGTTAGGGTTAGGTTTAGGGTTAGGGTTAGTTTTAGTTTTAGGTTTAGTGTTAGGGTAAGGGTAAGGGCTAGGGTTAGGATTAGGTTAGGGTTAGGGTAATGGTTAGGGTTAAGGTTAGGGTTAGGTTTAGGGTTAGGGTTAGGGTAAGATCAAAGGTAAGTGTTAGGGCTAGGGTTAGGATTAGGGTTATTTTTAGGGTTACTGTTAGGGTTAGAGTTAGGGTTAGGGTAAGGGTATGCGTTAGGGTTAGGGTTAGGGTTAGGGTTAGGCTTAGTGTTAGGGTTAGCATTAGGGTAAGGGTAAGGGTTAGGGTTAGGGTTAGGGTTAAGTTTAGGGTAAGGGTTAGGGTTAGGATTAGGGTTAGGTTTAGAGTAAGGTTTAGGGTTAGATTTAGGGTAAGTGTAAGGTATAGGGTTAGGGTTAGGGTTTGGGTTAGGGTAAGGGTAAGGGAAAGGCTTAGGGTTAGATTTAGGGTTAGGGTTAGGTTTAGGGTTAGGGTAAGTGTAAGGGTTAGGGTTAGAGTTAGAGTTAGGGTAAGGGTTAGAGTTAGGGTTAGGGTTAGGGTAGGTGTTAGGGTAAGGATAAGTGTTAGAGTTACGGTTAGGGTTAGGGTAAGGGTAAGGTTTAGGGTTCGGGTTATGGGTTGGGTTAGGGTTAGGGTTAGGGTTAGTGTTAGGTTTAGGGTTAGGGTTAGGGGAAGGGGAAGGTTTAGGGTTAGGTTAAGGTTTAAGGTAAGGGTTAGGGTTAGATTTAGGTTTAGGTTAAGGGTTAGGGTTAGGGTAAGGGTTAGGGTTAGGGGTTAGGTTTAGGGTTAGAGGAAGGGTTAGGTTTAGGGTTAGGGTTAGGGTAAAGTTTAGGGTTTGGTTTAGGCTTAGGGTAAGGGTATGTGTTAGTGTTAGCGTTAGGGTTATGGTTAGGCTTAGTGTTAGGTTAGCGTTAGGGTAAGGGTAAGGATTAGGGTAAGGGTTAGGGTTAGGGTTATTGTTTGGTGTTAGGGTTAAGGTTAGGGGTAGGTTTAGGTTTAGGGTTATTGTTAGAGTAAGGGTAAGTGTTAGGGTTAGGGTTTGGTTTAGGGTTAGTGTTAGGGTAAGTTTAAGGTTTAGTTATAGCGTTAGGGTTAAAGTTAGGGTTAGGGTTAGGGTTAGGGTTAGGGTAAGGGTTAGGGTTACGGGTAGGGTTAGGGGTTAGGGTTAGTGTTAGGTTTAGTGTTAGGTTTAGGGTAAGGATAAGAGTTAGGTTTACGGTTACGGTTAGGGTTAGGGTAAGGGTTAGGGTTAGGGTTAGGGTTAGGGTAAGGGTTAGGGTTAGGGTTAGGATTAGGGTTATTCTAGGTTTATGGTTAGGGTTAGGGTTAGGGTTAGGGTAAGGGTGTGTGTTAGGGTTAGGGTTAGGTTTAGGCTTAGTGTTAGGGTTAGCATTAGGGTAAGGGTAAGGGTTAGGGTTAGGGTTAGGGTTAAGGTTAGGTTAAGGGTTAGGGTTAGGATTAGGGTTAGGTTTAGGGTAAGGTTTAGGGTTAGATTTAGGGTAAGTGTAAGGTTTAGGGTTAGGGTTAGGGTTTGGGTTAGGGTAAGGGTAAGGGTAAGGCTTAGGGTTAGATGTAGGGTTAGGGTTAGGTTTAGGGTTAGGGTAAGTGTAAGGTTTAGTGTTAGGGTTAGAATTAGGGTAAGGGTTAGAGTTAGGGTTAGGGTTAGGGTAGGTGTTAGGGTAAGGATAAGTGTTAGGGTTAGGGTTAGGCTTAGGATAAGGGTAAGGGTTAGGGTTAGGCTTATGGGTTAGGGTTACGGTTAGGGTAAGGGTTAGGGTTAGGTTTAGGGTTAGGTTTAGGGGAAGGGGAAGGTTTAGGTTTAGGTTAAGGGTTAAGGTAAGGGTTAGGGTTAGGTTTAGGGTTACGTGAAGGTTAAGGGTTAGGGTTAGGGTTAGTGTTAGGGTAAGGGTTAGGGTTAGGGGTTAGGTTTAGGGTTAGTGTAAGGGTTAGGGTTAGGGTTAGGGTAAAGTTTAGGGTTAGGGTTAGGTTTAGGCTTAGGTTAAGGGTATGTGTTAGGGTTAGGCTTAGGGTTATTGTTAGGCTTAGTGTTAGGTTAGCGTTAGGGTAAGGGTAAGGGTTAGGGTAAGCGTTAGGGTTAGGTTTAGGGTTTGGTGTTAGGGTTAAGGTTAGGGGTAGGTTTAGGTTTAGGGTTATTGTTAGAGTAAGGGTAAGTGTTAGGGTTAGGGTTTGGTTTAGGGTTAGGGTTAGGGTAAGATTAAGGTTTAGGGATAGCGTTAGGGTTAAAGTTAGGGTTAGTGTTAGTGTTAGGGTTAGGGATATGGTAAGGGTAAGGATTCGGGTTAGGGTTAGGGTTAGGCTAAGTGTTAGGTTTACAGGTAAGGTTAGGGGTTAGGTTTAGTGTTAGGTTAGTGTTAGGTTTAGGGTAAGGATAAGACTTAGGTTTACGGTTAGGGTTAGGGTTAGGGTTAGGGTTAGGGTAAGGGTTAGGGTTAGGGTTAGGGAAAGTGTAAGTGTTAGGTTTAGGGTCAGGGTTAGGGTAAGTGTTAGGTTAAGGGTTAGGGTTAGGATTAGGGTAAGGGTATGGGTTAGGGTTACAGTTAAGTTTAGGGTAAGTGTTAGGGTTAGGGTTAGGGTTAGGGTTTGGGTGAGGGTAAAGATTAGGGTTAGGGTTACGGTTATGGTTAGGCGTTTGGGTTAGGGTTAGGGTTAGGGTTAGGGTTAATGTTAGGGTTAGGGTTAGGGTTAGGGTTAGGTTAAGGGTAAGGGTTAGGGTTAGGGTTAAGACTAGGGTTAGTGTTAGGGTTAGGGAAAGTGTAAGTGTTAGGGTTAGGGTTAGGTTTAGGGTAAGTGTTAGGGTAAGGGTTAGGGTTAGGATTAGGGTAAGGGTATGGGTTAGGGTTACGGTTAAGGTTAGGGTAAGTGTTAGGGTTAGGGTTAGGGTTAGGGTTTGGGTGAGGGTAAATATTAGGGTTAGGGTTAGGGTTAGGTTTAGGCGTTTGGGGTAGGGTTAGGATTATGGTTAGCGTTACGGTTAGGGTTAGGGAAAGGTTAAGGGTTATGTTTATTGTTAGTATTAGGGCAAGGATTAGGGTTAGGGTTGGGTTTAGGGAAGGGGTAGGGTTGGGGTTAGGGTTAGCGTTAGGGTTAGGGTTAGGGTTACAGTTAGGGTTAGTGTTAGGTTTAGGCTTAGGGTCAGGGTAAGGATAAAAGTTAGGGTTAGGGATAGGGTTAGAGTTCCGTTTAGGTTTACGGTTAGGGTTAGGGTAAGGGTTAGGGTTAGACTTAGGGTTAGGGTTTGGTTTAGGGTAAGGGTAAGTGGAAGGGTTAGGGTTAGGGTTAGAGTTAGGGTAAGGGTTAGGGTTAGGGTTAGGGTAGGTGTTAGGTTAAGGATAAGTGTTAGGGTTAGGGTTAGGGTTAGGGTTAGGATAAGGGTAAGGGTTAGGGTTAGGGTTAGGGGTTAGGGTTAGGGTTAGGGTTAGGGTAAGGGTTAGGGTAAGGGTTAGTGTTAGGTTTAGGCTTATGGTTAGAGGAAGGGGAAGGTTTAGGGTTTGGTTTAAGGGTTAAGTTTAGGTTTAGGGTTAGGTTAAGGGTTAGGTTAAGGGTAAGGATTAGGGTTAGTGTTAGGGTAAGGCTTAGGGTTAGGGGTTAGGTTTAGGGTTAGGGTAAGGGTTAGGGTTAGGTTTAGGGTTAGGGTAAAGGTTAGGGTTAGGTTTAGGGTTAGGGAAGGGTTATGGTTATGGTTATGGTTAGGGTTACGGTAAGGGTAAGTGTTAGGGTTAGGGTTAGCGTAGGGTTAGGATAAGGGTTAGGGTTAGGGTTAGGGTTAGGTTTAGGGTTGGGTTAGGTAAGGGTAAGGGATATGGTTAGGGACAGGGTTAAGTTTAGGGTTAGGTTTATGGTTATGGTTAGGGTAAGGGTAAGGGTAAGGGTTAGGGTTAGCTTTAGGTTTAAGGTTAAGTTTACGGTTAGGGTTATGGTAAGGGTAAGGGTTAGGTTAGGGTTAGGGTAAGGGTTCGGGTTAGGGTTAGGTTTAGTGTTGGGGTTAAAGTTAGGGTTAGGGTAAGGTTTAGGATTAGGGTTAGGTTAGGGTTAGTTTTAGGGTTACGGTTAGGGTTAGGGTTAGGGTTTCGGTAAGGGTATGTGTTAAGTTTAGAGTTAGGGTAAGGGTTAGGTTTAGCATTAGGGTAAGGGTAAGGGTTAGTGTAAGGTTTAGGGTTAAGATAAGGGTAAGATTTAGGGTTAGGGTTAGGGTTAAGTTTAGGTTTAGGGTAAGGGTTAGGGTTAGGTTTAAGGTACGGGTAAGGTTTAGGGTTAGGGTTAGGGTGAAGGTAAGGGTAAGAGTTAGATTTAGGGTTAGGTTTAGGTTTAGGTTTAGGGTAAGGGTAAGGGTTAGGGATAGGTTTAGGGTTAGGGTAAGGGTTAGTGTTAGGGTTATCGTTAGGGTTAGGAAAAGGGTAAGGATTAGGGCAGTGTTAGGGTTAGGGGTTAGGGTTAGGGATAAGGTTAGCTTTTTTGGGTTAGGGGTAGGGTTAAGGTTAGGGTAAAGGTTATCTTTGGGGGTTAGGGTTAGTGTTAGAATTAGGTTAAGGGTTAGGGTTAGGATAGGTGTTCGGGTTAGGGTTAGGGTTAGGTTAAGAGTAAGGTTTAGGTTAGGGTTAGGGTTAGGGTTAGGGTTAGTGTTAGGGAAAGGATAAGGGTTAGTGTTAAGGTTAGGTTTAGAGCTAGGTTTAGGGTTAAGGTGATTGTTAGTGTTGGGTAAGGGTAAGGGTTAGGGTTAGGTTTAAGGTAAGGGTTAGGTTAAGGGTAAGGGTTAAGTTTAGGGTTAGGGTTAGGTTTAGGGTTAGGGTTAGGGTTAGGGTAAGGGTAAGGGTTAGGGTTAAGTTTAGGGTTACGGTTAGGTTTAGGGTTAGGGTTAGGGTTAGGTTAAGTGTAAGGGTTAGAGTTAGGATTAGGGTTAGGGTTATGGTAAGTGTTATGTTTAGGTTTAGAGTTAGGGTAAGTTTTAGTGTTTGGTTTAGGGTAAGGGTATGGGTTAGGTTTAGGGTTAGGTTTAGGTTTAGTGTTGACGTTAAGGTTAGGGTTAGGGTAAGGGTTAGGGTTAGGGTTAGGGTTAGGGTTAGGGTTATGGTTATGGTTAGGGTTAGGGTTAGGGTTAGGTTTAGTGTTGGGGTTAACGTTGGGGTTATGGTAAGAGTATGTGTTACGGTTAGGTTTAGCATTAGGTTTCGGGTTTGGGTTAGGGTAAGGGTTAGGGTTAGAGTTAGGGTTAGGTTAATTTTAGGGTTAACGTTATGGTTAGGGTAAGGGTTAGGGTTAAGTTAAGGGTTAGGGTTAGGGTTAGGGTTGGTTTTAGGATAAGCGTTGGGGTTAGGGTTAGGGATAGGGATAGTGTAAGTGTTAGGTTTAGGGTTAGGTTTAGTGTTGGGGTTAAGTTAAGGGTTGGGGTAAGGGTTAGGTTTAGGGTTAGGGTTAGGTTTAGGATTATGGTTAGGGTTAGGGTTAGGGTTAGGGTAATTGTACATGTTAAGTTTAGAGTTAGGGTAAGGGTTAGGTTTAGCATTAGGGTAAGGGTAAGGGTTAGGGTAAGGGTTAGGGTTAAGGTAAGAGTAAGGATTAGGTTTAGGGTTAGGTTTAGGTTTAGGGTAAGGGTAAGGGTTAGGGATAGGGTTAGGGTTAGGGTAAGGGTTAGGTTTAGGGTTAGCGTTAGGGTTAGGTAAAGGGTAAGGGTTAGGGCAGTGTTAGGGTTAGGGGTTAGGGTTAGGGTTAGGGTTAGGTTTAGGGTTAAGGTTAGGGTTAAGGTTAGGGTAAGGGTTAGCATTAGGGGTTAGGGTTAGTGTTAGGGTTAGGTTAAGGGTTAGGGTTAGGGTTAGCCTTAGGGTTAGGATAGGTGTTAGGGTTAGGGTTAGGGTTAGGGTAAAGGTAAGGGTTAGGTTAGGGTTAGGGTTAGGGTACGGGTTAGGGTTATGGTTAGGGTTACGGTTAGGGAAAGGATAAGGGTTAGGGTTAAGGTTAGGTTTAGATCTAGGTTTAGGTTTAAGGTGATTGTTAGTGTTGGGTAAGGATAAGTGTTAGGGTTAGGTTTAGGGTAAGGGTTAGGTTAAGGGTAAGGGTTAGGGTTAGGCTTAGGTTTAGGGTTAGGGTTAGGGTCATGGTTAGGGTAAGGGTTAGGGTTAAGGTTAGGGTTAAGGTTAGGTTTAATGTTAGGGTTAGGGTCAGGGTTAGGGTTAGGGTAAGGGTATGTGTTAGAGTTAGGATTAGGGTTCGGTTTAGGGTTTGGGTTAGGGTAAGGGTAAGGGTTAGGGTTAGGGTTAGGGTTAGGTTTAGGGTTATGGTTATGGTTAGTGTTAGGGTTAGGGTTAAGTTTAGTGTTGGGGTTAACATTAGGGTTAGGGTAAGGGTATGTGTTACGGTTAAGTTCAGGGTTAGGTTTAGGGTTTGGGTTAGGGTAAGGGTTAGGATTAGGGTTAGGGTAAGGTTAAAGGTTAGGTTTACGGTTAGGGTTAGTGTAAGGTAAGGGTTAGGTTTAGGGTTAGGGTAAGGGTTAGGTGTTAGGGGTTAGGGTTAGGGTAAGGGTTAGCGTTAGTTTTAGGGTTAGAGATATGGTAAGGCTTAGTGTTAGGGTAAGGGTTAGGTTAAGTGTAAGTGTTAGGGTTAGGGTTAGAGTTAGGGTAAGGTTTAGTGTTTGGTTCAGGGTAAGGGTGAGGGTTAGGTTTAGGGTTAGGTTTAGGTTTAGGGTTAGGGTTAGGGTAAGGGTTAGGGTTAGGGGTTAGGTTTATGGTTAGGGTAAGGCTTAAAGTTAGGATTAGGGTTAGGGTTAGGGTAAGGGTTAGGGTTAGTGGTAGGGTTAGAGTTATGTTAAGGGTTAGTGTTAGGGTAAGGGTTAGGTTAAGGGTAAGTGTTAGGGTTAGGGTTAGGGTTAGGGTTAGGTTTAGGGTTAGGGTTATGGTTAGGGTTAGGGTTAAGTTTAGGTTTAGTGTTGGGGTTAATGTTAGTGTTAGGGTAAGGGTATGTGTTATGGTTTGTTTAGGGTTAGGTTTAGGGTTTGGGTTAGGGTAAGGTTTAGGGTTAGGGTTAGGGTTAGGGTTATGGTTAGTTTTAGTGTTGGGGTTAACGTTATGGTTAGGGTAAGGGTTAGGGTTAGGGTAAGGATTAGGGTTAGGGTTAGGGTTAGGTTTAGGGTTGGGGTTAGGGTTAGGTTTAGGGTTAGGTTAAGGGTAAGGGTTAGAGTTAGGGTTAGGGTGAGGGTTAAGGTTAGGGTTAGGGTTAGTGTTAGGGTTAGGGTTAGGTTTAAGTTTAAGGTTAGGGTAAGGGTTAGGATTAGGTTTAGTGTTAGGGTTAGGGTTAAGGGTAGGGTTAGGGTTAGGGTTAGGGTTAGGGTTAGGGTTAGGGATAGATTAAGGGTAAGGTTTATTGTTACAGATAGGGTTAGGGTTAGGGAAAGGGTAAGGGTTACGGGTAGGGTTAGGGTTAGGGTAAGGGTTAGGTTTAGGGTTAAGCTTAGGTTTAGGGTTAGGTTTAGGGTTGGGGTTAGGGAAAGGATAAGGGTTAGGGTTAAGGTTAGGTTTAGGTTTAGGGTTAGAGTTAGGATTAGGGTTAGGCAAAGGATAAGGGTTAGGGTTAAGGTTAGGTTTAGGACGAGGGTTAGGGTTGGGGTTAGGGTTAGGGTTAGGGTAAGGGTAAGGGTTAGGGTTAGGGTTAGGGTTAGGATAGGTGTTAGGGTAAGGATAAGTGTTAGTGTTAGGGTTAGGATTAGGATAAGTGTAAGGGGTAGGGTTAGGGTTAGGGGTTAGGGTTAGGGTTAGGGTAAGGGTTAGGGTTAGGTTTAGGGTTAGGGTTAGGGTAAGGGTTAGGCTTAGGGGTTAGGTTTATGTTTAGGGTAAGGCTTAGGGTTAGAATTAGGGTTAGGGTTAGGGTAAGGTTAGGGTGAGGTTAAGGGTTAGGGTAAGGTTTATGGTTATGGTTATGGTTAGGGTTAGGGTAAGGGTAAGTGTTAGTGTTAGGGTTAGCGTAGGGTTTGGATAAGGGTTAGGGTTAGGGTTAGGTTTAGGGTTGGGTTAGGTAAGGGTAAGGGGTAGGGTTAGGGACAGGGTTAGGGTTAAGTTTAGGTTTATGGTTATGCTTAGGGTAAGGGTAAGGGTAAGGGTTAGGTTTAGCTTTAGGTTTAACGTTAAGGTTACGGTTGGGGTTAGGGTAAGGGTAAGGGTTAAGTTAGGGGTAGGGTTAGGGTTAGGGTAAGGGTTCGGGTTAGGTTTAGGTTTAGTGTTGGGGTTAAGGTTAGGGTTAGGGTAAGGTTTAGGGTTAGGGTTAGGGTTAGTTTTAGGGTTATGGTTAGGCTTAGGGTTTGGGTTAGGGTAAGGGAATGTGTTAAGTTTAGAGTTAGGGTAAGGGTTAGGTTTAGCATTAGGGTAAGGGTAAGGGTAAGGGTTAGGGTAAGGGTTAGGGTTAAGGTAAGGGTTAGGGTTATGTTTAGAGTACGGGTAAGGTTTAGGGTTAGGGATAGGGTTAGGGTTAATGTAAGGGTAAGGGTTAGGTTTAGGGTTAGGTTTAGGTTTAGGGTAAGGGTAAGGGTTAGGGATAGTGTTAGGGTTAGGGTAAGGGTTAGGGTTAGCGTTAGGGTTAGATAAAGGGTAAGGGTTAGGGCAGTGTTAGGGTTAGGGGATAGGGTTAGTTTATTTTTAGGGTTATGGTAAGGGTTTGGGTTATAATTAGGGTTAGGGTTAGGTTTAGGGTTAGGGTTAGGTTTAGGGTAAGGGTAAGGGTTAGGGTTAAGTTTAGGTTTAGGGTTAGGGTTAGGGTAAGGTTAAGGGCTAGGGTTAGGATTAGGGTTAGGGTTAGGGTAATGGTTAGGGTTAAGTTTAGGGTGAAGTTTAGGGTTAGGGTTGGGGTAAGATTAAGGGTAAGTGTTTGGGTTAGGGTTAGGTTCAGTTTTAGAGTTGGGTTTTAAGGTTAGGTTTAGGGTTAGGGTAAGGGTAAGGGTTACGATTAGGGTTAGGGTTAGGGTAAGGGTTATGGTTAGGGTTAGGATTAGGGTTATTTTTAGTGTTACGGTTAGGGTTAGGGTTATGGTAAGGGTATGTGTTAGGGTTAGGTTTAGTGTTAGGGTTAGGGTTAGTGTTAGGGTTAGCGTTAGGGTAAGGGTAAGGTTTAGTGTTAGGGTTAGGGTTAGGTTTAAGGTTAGGGTAAGGGTTAGGGTTAGGATTAGGGTTAGGTTTAGGGTAAGGGTTAGGGTTAGATATAGGGTAAGTGTATTGTTTAGGGTTAGGTTTAGGGTTTGGGTTAGGGTAAGGGTAAGGGTAAGGGTTAGGGTTAGATTTAGGGTTTGGGTTAGGTTTAGGGTTAGGGTAAGTGTAAGGGTTAGGGTTAGGGTTAGAGTTAGGGTAAGGTTTAGGGTTAGGGTTAGGGTTAGGGTTAGGGTTAGGGTAGGTGTTAGGTTAAGGATAAGTGTTAGGGATTTGGGTTAGGGTTAGTATAAGGGTAAGGGTTAGGGTTAGGGTTAGGTTTAGGGGTTGGGGTTAGGATTAGGGTTAGGGTTAGGGTAAGGATTAGGGTTAGGGTTAGGGTTAGTGTTAGGTTTAGGGTTAGGGTTAGGGTAAGTTGAAGGGTTAGGGTTAGGGTAAGGGTTAAGGTTAGGGTTAGGGTTAAGCTATGGTTAGGTTGAGGGTAAGGTTTTAGGTTAGGGTTAAGGTTAGGGTTACGGTTAGGGAAAGGGTAAGGGTTAGGTTTAGGGTAAGGATTGGGATTAGGGTTTGGGTTAGGGTAAGGGTTAGTGTTACGGTTAGGGTTAGGGTTACGGTTAGGGTTAGGGGTTAGGGTTAGTGTTAGGTTTAGTGTTAGGGTTAGGGTAAGGATAAGTGTTAGGTTAACAGTTATGGTTAGGTTAGGCTTAGGGTAAGGGTTATGGGTAGGGTTAGGTTTAGGGAAAGTGTAAGTGTTAGGGTTAGGGTTAGGGTCAGTGTAAGTTTTAGGGTAAGGGTTAGGGTTAGGGTTAGGATTAGGGTAAGGGTATGGGTTAGGGTTACAGTTAGGGTTAGGGTTAGCGTTAGGGTAAGGGTAAGGGTTAGGGTTAGGGTTAGGGTTAGGGTTAGGTTAGGGATAGGGTAGGGTTAGGTTTAGGGTTAGGGTAAGGTGTAGGGTTGGGGTTAGGGTTAGGGTTAGGGTTAAGGGTTAGTGTTATGGTTAAGGTTAGGGTTAGGGTAAGTGTTAGGGTTAGGATTAGGTTTAGGGTTAGAGTTAGGGTAAGGGTAAAGGTTACGGTTAAGGTTAGATTTAGGGTTAGGGTTACGGTTAGGGTAAGTGTAAGGGTTAGGGTTAGGTTTAGGGTTATGATAAGGGTAAGGGTTAGGTTTAGGGTAGGGTTAGTGTTAGGGTTAGGGTTAGGGTTAGGGTTAATGTTAGGGTTAGGGTGAGCGTAAGGGTAAGGGTTAGGGTTAGGTTTATTGTTAGGGTTATGGTAAATGTAAGCGTTAGAGTTAGGGTTAGGGTTAGGTTTAGGTTTAGGGTTAGGGTTAGGTTTAGGGTAAGGGTAAGGGTTAGGGTTAAGTTTAGGGTTAGGGTTAGGTTTAGGTTTAGGGTTAGGGTTAGGGTAAGGGTAAGGGCTAGGGTCAGGATTAGGGTTAGGGTTAGGGTAATGGTTAGGATTAAGGTTAGGGTTAAGTTTAGTGTTAGGATTAGGGTAAGATTAAGGGTAAGGGTTAGGGTTAGGGTTAGGGTCAGTTTTAGGGTTTGGTTTTAAGCTTAGGTTTAGGGTTAGGGTAAGGGTAAGGGTTAGGATTAGGGTTAGGGTTAGGGTAAGGGTTAGGGTTAGGGTTAGGATTAGGGTTATTTTTAGGGTTACGGTTAGGGTTAGGGTTAGGGTTAGGGTAAGGGTATGTGTTAGGTTTAGGGTTAGGGTTAGGGATAGGGTTAGTGTTAGGGTTAGCGTTAGGGTAAGGCTAAGGTTTAGGGTTAGGTTTAGGGTTAAGGTTAGGGTAAGGGTTGGCGTTAGGTTTAGGGTTAGGTTTAGGGTAAGGATTAGGGTTAGATTTAGGGTAAGTGTAATGTTTAGGGTTAGGGTTAAGGTTTGGGTTAGGGTAAGGGTAAGGGTTAGGGTTAGAGTCAGGGTTAGGGTTAGGTTTAGGGTTAGGGTAAGTGTAAGGGTTAGGGTGAGGGTTAGAGTTAGGGTAAGAGTTAGGTTTAGGGTTACGGTTAGGGTAGGTGTTAGGGTAAGGATAAGTGTTAGGGTTAGGGTTAGGGTTAGGATAAAGTTAAGGGTTAGGGTTAGGGTTAGGGGTTAGGGTTAGCATTAGGGTTAGGGTTAGGGTAAGTGTCAGGGTTAGGGTTAGTTTTAGTGTTAGATTTAGGGTTAGGGTTCGGGTAAGGGGAAGTGTTAGGTTTAGGTTAAGGGTTAAGATTAGGGTTATGGTTAAGGTTAGGGTTAGGGTTAGGGTAAGGGTAAGGGTCAGGGTTAGGGTTAGGTTTAGTGTAAGTGTTAGGGTTAGGGTTATTTTTAGAGTTAGGGTTAGGGTAAGGGTAAGTGATAGGGTTAAGGTTAAGTTTAGGTTTAGGGTTATGGTTAGGGTAAGCGTAAGGGTTAGGGTTAGGTTTAGGGTTATGGTAAGAGTAAGGGTTAGGGTTAGGGTTAGGGTTAGGTTTAGGGTTAGGGTTAGGGTAAGGATAATGTTTAGGGTTAAGATTAGGGTTAGGGTTAGGTTTAGGGTTAAGTTTAGGTTTAGGGTGAGGGTAAGGGTAACGTTTAGGGTTAGGTTTATTGTTAGGGTTATGGTAAGGGTAAGGGTCAGAATTAGGGTTAGGTTTAGGTTTAGGGTTAGGGTTAGGGTTAGTGTTAGGGTTAGGGTAAGGGGAAAGGTAAGGGTTACGGTTAAGGTTAGGTTTAGGGTTAGGGTTAGGGTTAGGGTAAGTGTAAGGGTTAGGGTTAGTTTTAGGGTTATGGTAAGGGTTAGGTTTAGGGTTAGGTTTAGGTTTAGGGTAAGGGTTAGGGTTAGGTTTTGGGTAAGTGTACGGTTTAGGGTTAGGGTTAGGTTTTGGGATAGGGTAAGGGTAATGGTAAGGGTTAGGGTTAGAGTTAGGGTTAAGGTTTGGTTTACAGTTAGGCTAAGTGTAAGGGTTAGGGTTAGGGTTAGAGTTAGGGTAAGGGTTAGAGTTAGGGTTAGGGTAGGTGTTAGGGTAAGGATAAGTGTTAGGGTAAGGGTTAATGTTAGGATAAGTGTAAGGGTAAGGGTTAGGTTTAGGGGTTAGGGTTAGGGTTAGGTTTAGGGTTAGGGTAAGGGTTAGGTTTAGGGTTAGTGTTAGGGTTAGGGTTAGGTTGAGGGTTAGGGTTAGGTTAAGGGTAAGGGTTAGGGTTAGGGTTAAGGTTAGGGTTAGGGTTAGGGTTACTGTAAGGGTTAAGGTTAGGGTTAGGGTAAGGGTTAGGGTAAGGGTTAGGGTTACGGTTACGGTTACGGTTAGGTTTAGTGTTAGGGGTTAGGGTTAGTGTTAGGTTTAGGATTAGTGTTAGGGTAAGGATAAGAGTTAGGGTTAGGGATAGGGTTAGGGTTCCGGTTAGGTTTAGGGTTAGGTTTAGTGTAAGGGTTAGGGTTAGGGTTATGGCTTAGGTTAGGGTTAGGGTTAGGGTAAGGGTAAGGGTTAGGGTTAGGCTTAGTGTTACGGTAAGTGTTAGGGTTAGGGTTAGGCTTAGAGTTAGGGTTAGGGTAAGGGTAAGGGATAGAGTAAGGGTAAGTGTTAGGGTTAGGGTGAGGGTAAGGGTAAAGGTTAGGGTTAGGTTTATTGTTAGGGTTATGTAAGGGTAAGGGTCAGAGTTAGGGTTAGGTTTACGTTTAGGGTTAGGGTTAGGGTTAGGGTTAGGGTTAGGGTTAGGTTCAGGATTACGGTTAAGGTTAGGTCTACGGTTAGGATTAGGGTTAGTGTTAGGGTAATGGTTAGGGTTAGGGTTAGCGTTAGGTTATGGTTAGGGTTAGGGTAAGGGTAAGGGTTAGGGTTAGGGTTAGGGTCAGGTTTCGGGTTGGGTTTTAAGGTTAGGTTTAAGGTTAGGGTAAGGTTAAGGGTTAGGGTTAGGTTTAGGTTCAGGGTTACGGTTAAGGTCAGGGTTATGGTTAGGGTAAGTGTTAGAGTTAGGTTTACGGTTAGGGAAAGGGTAGGGGTTAGAGTAAGGGTAAGTGTTAGGGTCAGGGTTAGGGTTAGGATAATGGTAAGGGTTAGGGTTAAGGTTAGGGTTAGTGGTTAGGGTTAGGGTAAGGGTAAGGGGTAGGGTTAAGGTTAGGGTTAGGGTTAGTGTTAGGGTTAGGGTTAGGGTTAGTGTTAGGTTTGGGGTAAGGGTAAGGGTTAGGGTTAGGATTAGGGTTAGGGTCAGTCTAAGGGTTAGGGTTAGGGTTAGGGTTAGGGTTAGGTTTAGTCTTAGGGTAAGGGTAAGCGTTAGGGTTAGGGTTAGGGTTAGGTTTAGGGTTGGGTTTAAGGTTAGGGTTAGGTTTAGTGTAAGGCTGAGTGTTAGGGTTAGGTTTAGGGTTAGGGTTCGGGTTAGGATTGGGGTAAGGTTAAGGGTTAGGGTTAGGATTAGGGTTAGGGTTAGGGTAAGGGTTAGAGTTAGTTTTAGGGTTAGGGTTAGGGTTAGGTTTAGGGTTATGGTTAGGGTAAGTGTAAGGGGTAGGGTTAGGGGTAGGGTTAGGTTTAGGGTTGGGGTTAAGGTTCGGGTTAGGTTTAGGGTAAGGCTAAGTGTTAGGGTTAGGTTTATGGTAAGGGTTGGGTTTAGGGTTAGGGTTAGGGTTAGGTATAGGGTTACGATTAGGTTAAGGTTAGGGTTAGGGTAAAGGTATGTGTTAGGGTTAGGTTTTGGTTTAGGGTTAGTTTTAGGGTAAGGGTAAGGGTTAGGGTTAGGGTTAGGTTTAGTGTTGGGGTTAAGGTTAGGGTTAGGGTAAGGTTTAGGGTTGGGGTTAGGGTCAGGCTAAGGGTAAGGTTTAGGGTTAGTGTTAAGTTTAGTGTTAAGGTTAGGGTTAGGGTTAGGGTAAGGGTTAGGTTTAGGATTAGGTTTAGTGTAAGTGTAAGGGTTTGAGTTAGGGTTAGGGTTAGGGTAAGGGGTAAGGTTAGGCTTAGGGTTAGCATTAAGTTTAGAGTTAGGGTTAGGGTAAGAGTAAGGGTTGGGGTTAGGGTTAGGGTTACGGTTAGGGTTAGGGCTTAGGGTTAGTGTGAGTTTTAGGCTTAGGGTTATGGTAAGGATAAGCGTTAGGGTTAGGGATAGGGTTAGGTTTCCCGTTAGGTTTCGGGTTAGGATTAGGGTAAGGGTTATGGTTAGGGTTAGGGTTAAATTTATTGTTAGGGTTAGGGTAAGGGTAAGGGTTAGGGTTAGGGTTAGGGTTTGGGTTAGGGTAAGTGTTAGGGTTAGGGTTAGGGTAAGGGTCAGGGTTAGGCTAAGGGTAAGGTTTAGGGTTAGTGTTAAGGTTAGTGTTAAGTTTAGGGTTAGGGTTAGGGTAAGGATTAGGTTTAGGGTTAGGTTTAGTGTAAGGGTAAGGGTTTGAGTTAGGGTTAGGGTTAGGGTAAGGGGTAAGGTTAGGGTTAGGGTTAGCATTAAGTTTAGAGTTAGGGTTAGGGTAAGAGTAAGGGTTAGGGTTAGGGTTAGGGTTACGGTTAGGGTTAGGGGTTAGGGTTAGTGTGAGTTTTAGGCTTAGGGTTATGGTAAGGATAAGAGTTAGGGTTAGGGATAGGGTTAGGTTTCCCGTTAGGTTTCGGGTTAGGATTAGGGTAAGGGTTATGGTTAGGGTTAGGGTTAAATTTATTGTTAGGGTTAGGGTAAGGGTAAGGGTTAGGGTTAGGGTTAGGGTTTGGGTTAGGGTAAGTGTTAGGGTTAGGGTTAGGGTAAGGGTTAGGGTTAGGGTTACGGTTAGGTTTAGGTTTAGGGTTAGGGTTAGGGTTAGGGTAAGTGTAAGGGTTAGGGTTAGGTTTAGGGTTATGGTAAATGTAAGGATTTGGTTTAGGGTTAGCGTTAGGTTTAGGGTTAGGGTTAGGGTAAGGATAAGGGTTAGGGTTAAGGTTAGGGTTTGGGTTAGGTTTAAGGTTAAGTTTAGGGTAAGAATGAGGGTAAGGGTAAGGGTTATGTTTAGGTTTTTTGTCAAGGTTATGGTAAGGGTAAGGGTTAGAGTTAGAGTTAGGGTTAGGGTTAGGTTTAGGGTTTGGCTTAGGGTGAGGGTTAGGGTAAGGATAAGGGTTAGAGTTAGGGTTAGGGTTAGGGTTAGGTTTAGGGTTGGGTTTTAAGGTTAGGGTTAGGGTTAGGTTTAATGTTAGGGTTAGCGTTAGGGTAAGGTTAAGGGTTAGGTTTAGGGTTAGATTTAGGTTTGGTTAGGGTTAGAGTAAGGGTAAGGGTTAGGGTTAGGGTAAGGG
This sequence comes from Megascapheus bottae, assembly GCF_031878675.1. Classification (NCBI taxonomy): domain Eukaryota; kingdom Metazoa; phylum Chordata; class Mammalia; order Rodentia; family Geomyidae; genus Megascapheus; species Megascapheus bottae. Next base: position 416,270 of record NW_028327795.1, on the reverse strand, counting down.
TAAGGTTTATGGTTAGGGTTAGGGTTAGGTTTCGGTTAAGAGTATGGGTTAGGGTTAGGGTTAGGTTTAGTGTTAGGGTAAAGGTAAGGGTTAGGGTTAGGATTAGGTTTAAGGTAAGGGTTAGGGTTAGGGTTAGGGTAGGGGTTAGGGTAAGGGTAAGGGTTAGAGTTAGTGTTACGGTTAGTGTTAGGTTTAGGGTTAGGCTAAGGGTAAGGGTTAGGGTTAGGGTTAGGGTAAGGGTTAGAGTAAAGGTAAGGGTTAATGTTAGGGTTAGGGTTAGGTTTAGGGTTAGGGTTAGGGTTAGGGTAATTTTAAGTGTTAGGGTTAATGTTAGGGTTAGGTTTAGAGTTAGGGTAAGGGTAAGGGTTAGGGTTAGGGTAAGGGTAAGGGTTAATTTTATGGTTAGGGTTAGGTTTAGGGTTAGGGTTAGGGTTAGGGTTAGGGTCAGGGTAAGGATAAGGGTTAGAGTTAAGGTTAGGCTTAGGGTTAGGTTTAGTTTAAGGGTGTGTGTTAGGGTTAGGGTTAGGGTTTGCGTTAACATAAGGTTAAGGATTAGGGTTAGGGTTAGGGTTAAAGTAAGAGTAAGGGTAAGGGTTAGGTTTAGGTTTAGGTTTACGGTAAGGGTTTGCATTAGGTTTAGAGTAAGGGTAAGGTTTAGGGTTAGGGTTAGGGTTAGTGTTAGGGTAAGAGTAAGGGTAAGGGTTAGAGTTAGGATTAGGGTTAGGGTTAGGTTTTGGGTTAGGTTAAGGATAAGGTTTAGGGTATAGTTTTTGGTTAGGGTTAGGGTTAGGGTTAGGGTTAGGGTTGGGGTTAGGGTAAGGGTTAGGGTTAGGTTTAGGGTTAGGGTTAGGTTTAGGTTTAGGTTAGGGTAAGGGTAAGGGTTAGGGTTAGGGTTAGGGTAAGGGTTAGGGTTAGGGTTAGGGTTAGTGTTAGGGTTAGGGTTAGGGCTAGGTTTAGGGCAAGGGTTAGGTTTAGGGTTAGGGTTAGCGTATGTGTAAGTGTTAGAATTAGGGTTAGGGTTAGGGTAAGTGTTAGGATTAGGGTTAGGGTTAAGTTTAGGGTTGGTGTTACGTTTACGGTTAGGGTTAGGGGGAGGGTAAGGTTAAGGGTTACGGTTAGGGTTAGGTTTAGTGTTGGGGTTAAGGTTAGGGTTAGTGTAAGGGTTAGGGTTATTGTTATTGTTAGGTTTAGGTTTAGTTTAGGGTTACGGTTACAGTTAGGGTTAGGGTTAGGGTAAGGGTATGTGTTAAGGTTAGGTTTAGGGTTAGGTTTAGGGTTAGGGTTAGCGTTACGGTAAGGGTAGGGGTTAGGGTTAGGGATAGGTTAAGGTAAGAGTCAGGTTTAGGGTTAGGGTTAGGTTTAGGGTAAGAGTTAGGGTTAGGTATAGGGTAAGGGTAAGGTTTAGGGTTAGGGTTAGGGTTAGGGTTAGGGTTATCGTAAGGGCAAGGGTTAGGGTTAGGGTTAGGGTTAGGGTAAGGTTAAGGGTTAGTTTTAGGGTTAGGGTTAGGGTTAGGGTTAGGGGAAGGGTAAGGTTTAGGGTTAAGGTTAGGGTTATGTTAGGGTAAGGGTAAGGGTTAGGGTTAGTTTTAGGGTTAGGTTTAGTGTAAGGGTAAGGGTTAAGTTTAGGGTTAGGGTTAAGTTTAGGGTTAGGGTTAGGGTTATGGTAAGGGTAAGGTTCGGGTTAGGGTTAAGGTTAGGGTTGTGGTTAGGGTTAGGGTTATGTTTAAGGTTAGGGTTAGGGTGAGGGTAAGGGTAAAAGTTAGGGTTATGTTTAGGGTTAGGGTTAGGGTAAGGGTTAGGGTTTGGGTTAGGTTTAGGGTTAGGTTTAGGGTTAGGTATAGGGTAAGGGTAAGTGTTAGGGTTAAAGTTTGGTTCATGGTTAGGTTTAGGGTAAAGGTTAGGGTTAGGTTGAGGATAAGGATAAGGGTTAGGGTTAAGGTTTGTGTTTGGGTTAGGTTTAAGGTTAAGGTTAGGGTAAGGATGAGGGTAAGGGTAAGGGTTATGTTTAGGTTTTTTGTCAAGTTTATGGTAAGGGTAAGGGTAAGAGTTAGGGTTAGGGTTAGGTTTAGGGTTTGGCTTAGGGTGAGGGTTAGGGTAAGGATAAGGGTTAGGGTTAAGTTTAGGGTTAGGGTTAGGTTTAGGGTTAGGGTTAGGGTTAGGGTTAGGGTTAGGGTTGGGTTTTAAGATTAGGGTTAGGTTTAGGTTTGGTGTTAGGGTTAGCGTTATGGTAAGGGTAGGGTTAGGGTTAGGGTTAGATTTAGGTTTGGTTAGGGTTAGAGTAAGGGTAAGGGTTAGGGTTAGGGTAAGGGTAACGTTTATGTTTAGGGTTAGGGTTAAGAGTATGGGTTAGGGTTAGGTTTAGGGTTAGGGTAAAGGTAAGGGTTAGGGTTAGGATTAGGATTAGGGTAAGGGTTAGGGTTAGGGTTAGGGTAGGGTTTAGGGTAAGGGTAAGGGTTAGGGTTAGGGTTAGGGTTAGTGTTAGGTTTAGGGTTAGGCTAAGGGTAAGGGTTAGGGTTAGGGTTAGGGTAAGGGTTAGAGTAAAAGTAAGGGTTAATGTTAGGGTTAGGGTTAGGTTTAGGGTTAGGGTAATTGTAAGGGTTAGGGTTAAGGTTAGGGTTAGGTTTAGAGTTAGGGTAAGGGTAAGGGTTAGTGTTAGGTTTAGGGTTAGGGTTAGGGTAAGGGTAAGGGTTAAGTTTATGGTTAGGGTTAGGTTTAGGGTTAGGGTTAGGGTTAGGGTCAGGGTAAGGTAAGGGTTAGAGTTAAGGTTAGGCTTAGGGTTAGGTTTAGGGTAAGGGTGTGTGTTAGGGTTAGGGTTAGGGTTAGGGTTAGCCTTAGCGTTAGGATAAGGGTAAGGATTAGGGTTAGGGTTAGGGTTAAAGTAGGAGTAAGGGTAAGGGTTAGGTTTAGGTTTAGGTTTACGGTAAGGGTTTGCGTTAGGTTTAGGGTAAGGGTAAGGTTTAGGGTTAGGGTTAGGGTTAGGGTTAGTGTTAGGGTAAGGGTAAGGGTTAGAGTTAGGATTAGGGTTAGGGTTACGTTTTGGGTTAGCTTAAGGATAAGGTTTAGGGTAAAGTTTATGGTTAGGGTTAGGGTTAGGGTTAGGTTTAGGGTTAGGGTTAGGGTTAGGGTAAGGGTACGGGTAACGATTAGGGTTAGGATTAGGGTTAGAGTTAGGTTAAGGGTTAGGGTTAGGGTTAGGGTTAGGTTTAGGTTTAGGTTAGGGTAAGGGTAAGGGTTAGGGTTAGGGTTAGGGTAAGGGGTAGGGTTAGGGTAAGAGTTAGGGTTAGGGTTAGTGTTAGTGTTACTGTTAGGGTTAGGGTTAGGGTAAGGGTTAGATTTAGGGTAAGGGTTAGCGTAAGTGTAAGTGTTAGGATTAGTGTTAGGGTTAGGGTAAGTGTTAGGGTAGGGGTCAGGGTGAGGGTTAGGTTTAGGGTTGGTGTTACGTTTAGGGTTAGGGTTAGGGGGAGGGTAAGGTTAAGTGTTATGGTTAGGGTTAGGTTTAGTTTTGGTGTTAAGGTTAGGGTTAGTGTAAGGGTTAGGGTTATTGTTAGGGTTAGGTTTAGGGTTAGTTTAGGGTTACGGTTACAGTTAGGGTTAGGGTTAGGTTAAGGGTATGTGTTAAGGTTAGGTTTAGGGTTAGGTTTAGGGTTAGGGTTAGCGTTACGGTAAGGGTAGGGGTTAGGGTTAGGGATAGGTTAAGGTAAGGGTCAGGTTTAGGGTTAGGGTT
>NW_028327795.1:387546-407546 GCF_031878675.1 Megascapheus bottae | reverse complement strand
AGGTTAAGGGTTAGGGTTAGGGTTAGGGTTAGGGATAGTGTTAGGATAAGGGTTAGGGTTAGGATTAGGGTTAGGGTAAGGGTTAGGCTTAGGGTTAGGGTTATGGTTAGGTTAGTGTTACAGTTAGGGTAAGGGTAAGGGTTAGGTTTAGGATAAGGGTTAGCGTTACGGTTAGGGATAGGCTTAGGGTATGGGTTCGGGTTAGGGGTGAGGGTTAGTGTTAGGGTTAGGTTAAGGGTTAGGTTTAGGGTTAGGGTTAGGGATAGTGTTAGGATAAGGTTTAGGGTTAGGGTTAGGGTTAGGGTAAGGGTTAGGGGTAGGTTTAGGGTTAGGGTTAGGGTTAGGGTAAGGGTTAGGGTTAGGGTTACTGTTAGGTTTAGGGTTAGGGTTAGGGTTATGGTAAGGGTTAGGGTTAGGGTTAAGGTTAGGGTTAGATTTAGGTTTAGGGTTAGGGTTAGGGTTAGGGTAAGGATAAGTTTTAGGGTTTGGATTGGGGTTAGAGTTAGGGTAAGGGGTAGGGTTAGGGTTAGGGGTAGGGAAAGGGTTAGGGTTAGGGTTATAGTTAGGTTTAGGGTTAGGGTTAGGGTTAGGGTAAGGGTTAGGGTTAATGTTAGGGTTAGGTTTAGTGTTAGGTTTAGAGGTAGGGTTAGGGTTAGGGTAAGGGTAAGGTTTAGGGTTAGGATTGGGGTTAGAGTTAGGGTAAGGGTTAGGGTTAGGGTTAGGGATAGGGTAAGGGTAAGATTTTGGGTTAGGGTTAGGGTTAGTGTTAGGGTAACGGTAAGGGTAAGGATTATTGTTAGGTTTAGGGTTAGGTTTAGGGTTAGAGAAATGGTAAGAGTTAGGGTTAGGGTTAGGGTTAGGGTTAGGGTAAGGGATAGGGTAAGGGTAAGTGTTAGGTTCAGGGTTAGGGTTAGGATAAGTGTAAGGGTTAGGGTTAGGTTTAGGGTTAGGGTTAGTGGTTAGGTTTATGGTTAGGGTTAGGGTTAGGGTAAGGGTGAGGGTTAGGGGATAGGGTTAGGTTTAAGGTAAGGCTTAGGGTCAGTGTTTTGTTTAGAGTTAGGGGAAGGGTAAGGGTTAGGTTTGGGGTTAGGGTAAGGGTTAGTGTTAGGGTTCAGTTTAGGTTAAGGGTAAGTGTTAGGGTTAGGGTTATGGTTAGGGTAAGGGTAAGGGTTAGGGTTGGGTTTAGGGTTAGGGTTAGGGTTAGGGTTAGGTTTAGTGTAAGGGTAAGGGTTAGGGTTAGGGTAAGGGTAAGGGTTAGGGTTAGTGTTAGGGTTAGGGTTAGGGTAAGGGTTAGGGATTAGGGTTATGGTTGGGGTTAAGGTTATTGTTAGGGTTAGGGTAAGTGTAATGGTTAGGGTTAGGTTTAGGATTAGGGTTAAGTTTAGGGTTACGGTTTGGGTTAGGGTTAGTGTAAGGGTTAGGATTAGGGTTAGGGTTAGGGTTAGGGTTGGGGTTAAGATTAGGGTTAGTGTTAGGGTAAGGTTAAGGGTTAGGGTTAGGGTTAGGGTGAGGGTAAGTGTTAGGGTTAGGGTTAGGGCTAGGGTTATGTTTAGGATTAGGTTAAGGGTAAGGGTTAGGGTTAGGGTTAGGGTTTGGTGTTAGGGTTAAGTTTAGGGTTAGGTTTAGGTTTAGGGTTAGGTTTAGAATAAGGGTAAGTGTTAGGGTTATTTTTAGGGTTAGGGTTATGGTAAGGGTAAGGGTTAGGGTTAGGTTTAGGGTTTGGTGTAAGGGTTAAGGTTAGGGTTAGGTTTAGGTTTAGGGTTAGGGTTAGAGTAACGGTAAGTGTTAGGGTTAGGGTTAGGTTTAGTGTTAGAGTTAGGGTAAGGGAAAGGGTTAGGGATAGGGTTAGGGTTAAAGTTAGGGTTAGGGATAGGGTTAGGGTTATGGTAAGGGTAAGGGTTAGGGTTAGGGTTAGGATTAGGGAAAGGGTAAAGGTTAGGTGTAGGGTAAGGATTGGGGTTAGGGTTTGGGTTAGGGTAATGGTTAGGGTTATGGTTAGGGTTAGGGTTACGTTTAGGGTTAGGGGTTTGGGTTAGGGTAAGGTTTAGTGTTAGGGTTAGGGTAAAGATAACAGTTAGGTTTACGGTTAGGGTTAGGGTTAGGCTTAGGGTAAGGGTTATGGTAAGGGTTAGGGTTAGGGAAAGTGTAAGTGTTAGGTTTAGGGTTAGGGTTAGGGTAAGTGTTAGGGTAAGGGTTAAGGTTAGGATTAGGGTTAGGGTTAGGTTTAGTGTTGAGGTTAACGTTAGGGCTGGGTAAGGGTTAGGGTTAGGGTAAGGGTTAGGATTAGGGTTAGGGTTAGGTTTAGGGATGGGGTTAGGGTTAGGTTTAGGGTTGGGGTTAGTGTTAGGTTTAGGGTTATGGTTAGGGTAAGGGTAAGGGTTAGGTTTAGGGTTAAGCTTAGGTTTAGGGTTAGGGTTAGGGTTAGGGTTAGTGAAAGGATAAGGGTTAGGGTTAAGGTTAGGTTTAGGGTTAGGGGTAGTGTTAAGGTTAGGGTTAGGGTTAGGGTAAGGGTAAGAGTTATGGTACGGATTAGGGTTAAGGTTAGGGTAAGGGTTATGGTTAGGGCTAGGGTTAGTGTTAGGGTTAGGTTAAGGGTTAGGGTTAGGGTTAGGTTTACGGTAAGTTTTAGGGTTAGGGTTAGGGATAGGGTTAGGGTATCGGTTAGGGTTAAGGGTTAGGGTTAGTGTTAGGGTTAGGTTAAGTCTTAGGGTTAGGGTTAGGGATAGTGTTAGGATAAGGGTTAGGGTTAGGATTAGGGTTAGGGTAAGGGTTAGGGTTAGGGTTAGGGTTAGGGAAGGGTTTAGTGTTAGGGTTAATGTTAGGTTTAGGGTTAGGGTTAAGGTTAAGGTTAGGGTTAGGTTTAGGTTTTTGAGGTAGGTTTAGGGTTAGGGTAAGGGCAAGGTTTAGGGTTAGGATTGGGGTTAGAGTTAGGGTAAGGGTTAGGGTTAGGGTTAGGGTTATGGTTAGGTTAGTGTTACGTTTAGGGTAAGGGTAAGGGTTAGGGTTAGGGTTAGGGTTAGATTTAGTGTTGTGGTTAAAGATAGGGTTAGGGTAAGGGTTAGGGTTAGGGTTAGGTTTAGGGTAAGGGTAAGGTTTTGTGTTAGGGTTAGGGTTAGGGTTAGGGTAAGGGTAAGGGTAAGGATTATTGTTAGGTTTAGGGTTAGGTTTAGGGTTAGAGTAATGGTAAGTGTTAGGTTTAGGTTTAGGGTTAGGATAAGGGTAAGGGTTAGGGTTAGGGTTAGGGTTAGGGTTAGTGGTTATGGTTATGGTTAGGGTTAGGGTTAGGGTAAGGGTTAGGGTTAGGTGTTAGGGTTAGGTTTAAGGTAAGGCTTAGGGTCAGTGTTATGGGTAGGTTTAGGTTAAGGGTCAGGGTTAGGTTTGGGGTTAGGGTAAGGGTTAGGGTTAAGGTTAGGTTTAGGGTAAGGGTAAGTGTTATGGTTAGGGTTATGGTTAGGGTAAGGGTAAGGGTTAGGGTTAGGTTTAGGGTTAGGCTTAGGTTTAGGTTAAGGGTAAGGGTTAGGGTTAGAGTTAGTGTTATGGTTAAGATTGAGGTTAGGGTTAGTGTAAGGTTTAGTGTTAAGGTTAGGGTAAGGTTTAAGGTTAGGGTTAGTCTTAGGGTTAGAGTTAGGGTTAGGGTTAGGGTAAGGGTAAGTGTTAGGGTTAGTGATAGGGTTAGGGTTAGGGTAAGGGTTAGGGGTTAGGGTTATGGTTAGGATTAGTGTAAGGGTTAGGGTTGGGGTTAGGATAAGAGTTGGGTTTAGGATTAGGGATAGGGTAAGGGTAAGTGTTACGGTTAGGGTTATGTTTAGGGTTGGGGTTAAGGTTAGGGTTAGGGTTAGGGTAAGTGTAATGGTTAGGGTTAGGTTTAGGATTAGGGTTAAGGTTAGGGTTAGGGTTTGGCTTAGGGTTAGGGTAAGGGTTAGGATAAGGTTTAGGGTTAGGTTTAGGGTTGGGGTTAAGATTAGTGTTAGGGTTAGGGTAAAGGTAAGTGTTAGGGTTAGAGTTAGGGTGAGGGTAAGTGTTACGGTTAGGGTAGGGCTAGGGTTAGGGTTAGGGTTAAGGTAAGGGTAAGGGTTAGGGTTAGGGTTAGGGTTTGGTGTAAGCGTTAAGGTTAGGGTTAGGTTTAAGTTTAGGTTTAGGGTTAGAGTAAGGGTAAGAGTTAGGGTTAGGGTTAGAGTTAGAGTAAGGGTTAGGGTTAGGGTTAGAGTTAAGGTAGGTGTTAGGGTATGGATAAGTGTTAGGGTTAGGGTTATTTTTAGGGTAAGGTTTAGGGTTAGGGTTAGGGTTAGGTTTAGGGTTAGGGTAAGGATAAGGGATAGTGTTAAGGTTAGCGTTAGGATTAGGTTAGGTTTAGGTTTAAGGTTAGGTATAGGGTAAGGACAAGGTTAAGGGTTAGGGTTAGGTTTAGGTTTAGGGTTAGGGTAAGGGTAAGGGTTAGGGTTAAGGTTAGGGTAAAGGTTAGGTGTTAGGGTAAGGGTTAGGGTTAGGGTTAGGATGAGGTTTAGGTTTAGGGTTAGGTAAGGGTAAGTTTTAGGGTTAGGTTTAGGGTTAGGGTTTGGGTTAAGTTTATGGTTATGGTTAAGGTTAGGGTTAGGGTTAGGTTTAGGGTTAGGTTTAGGGTGAGGGTAAGGGTTAGAGTTAGGGTTGTTTTTAGGTTTAGGGAAAGGGTAAGGGTTAGGGTTAAGTTTAGGGTTAGAGTAAGGTTTAGGTTTAGGGTTCGTGCTAAGGTAAGTGTTAGGGTTAGGGTTAGGGTTAGCATTAAGGTTAGGGTTAGGGTAGGGGTAAGGGTTAGGTTTAGGGTTAGGGTTAGGATAAGGATAAGAGTTAGGGTTAGGGATAGGGTTAGGGTTCGGGTAAGGGTTAGGGTTAGGTTTAGGGTTAGGGTTACGGTAAGTGTAATGGTTAGGGTTAGGGTTATTGTTAGGGTAAGGGTCAGGGTAACGGCAAGGGTTAGGGTTAGGGTTAGGGTTACCTTTAGTGTTAGGTTTAGGGTTAGGGTTAGGGTAAGGGCAAGGGTTAGGTTTAGGTTTAGGGTTAAGGTTAGGGTTAGGGTTAGGGGTAGGTTTAGGTTTAGGGTTAGGGTGAGGGTAAGGGTTAGGTTGAGGGTTAGGGGTAGTAGTTTGTTTAGGGTAAGGGTTAAGTTTAGGGTTAGGGTAAGCGTTAGGGTTACCGTAAGGTTAGGGTTACAGTTAGGTTTAGGGTTTGATTAAGGCTTAGGTTTAGGGTTAGCTTAAGGTTAGGGTTAGGGTTAAGGTAAGGGTTAGGGCTAGGGTAAGGGTAAGGGTTAGGGTTAGGGTTAGGGTTAGGGTTAGGGTAATTATAAGGGTTAGAGTTAAGGTTAGGGTTAGGTTTAGGTTTAGGGTTAGGTTTAGGGTAAGGGTAAGGGTTAGGTTTAGGGTTAGCGTAAGGGTTAGGGTTAGGGTTAGGGTTAGGGTAGGGGTTAGGTTAAGGGTATGGGTTAGGCTTAGGGTTAGGGTTAGTGTAAAGGTAAGGGTTAGTGTTAAGGTTAGGGTTAGGGTTAGGGTTAGGTTTAGGTTTAAGGTTAGTTTTAGGGTAAGGACAAGGTTAAGGGTTAGGGTTAGGGTTAGGTTTAGGGTTAGGGTTAGGGTAAGGGTAAGGGTTAGGTTTAAGGTTAGGGTAAGGGTTCGCTGTTAGTGTAAGGATTAGGGTTAGGGTTAGGTATATGGTTTAGGTTAGGGTAAGGGTTAGGGTTAGGGTTAGGATGAGGTTTAAGGTTAGGGTTAGTTAAGGGTAAGTGTTAGGGTTAGGGTTAGGGTTAGGGCTTGGGTTAAGTTTAGGGTTATGTTTAAGGTTAGGGTTAGGGTTAGGTTTAGGGTTAGGTTTAGGGTGAGGGTAAGGGTTAGAGTTAGGGTTAGGTTTAGGGTTAGGTAAAGGAAAGGGTTAGGGTTAGGGTTAGGGTTAGAGTAAGGTTTAGGGTGAGGGTTCGGGCTAAGGTAAGTGTTAGGGTTAGGGTTAGGGTTAGAATTAAGGTTAGGGTTAGTGTAGGGGTAAGGGTTAGGTTTAGGGTTAGGGTGACGGTTAGGGTTAGGTGTTAGCGTTAGGGTTAGGTTTAGGGTTAGGGTTATGGTAAGGATAAGAGTTAGGGTTAGGGATAGGGTTAGGGTTCGGGTAAGGGTTAGGGTTAGGTTTAGGGTTAGGGTTACGGTAAGGTTAAGGGTTAGGGTTAGGGTTAGGGTAAGGGTTAGGGTAACGGTAAGGGTTAGGGTTAGGGTTAGGGTTACCTTTAGTGTTAGGTTTACTGTTAGGGTTAGGGTAAGGGCAAGGGTTAGGGTTAGGTTTAGGGTTAAGGTTAGGGTTAGGGTTAGGGTTAGGGGTAGGGGTAGGTTTAGGGTTAGAGTTAGGGTAAGGGTAAGGGTTAGGGTTAGGTTTAGGGGTTAGTGTAGGGTTAGGGTAAGAGTTAAGTTTTGGGTTAGAGTAAGCGTTAGGGTTACCGTTAGGGTTAGGGTTTGAGTTAGGTTTAGGGTTTGATTAAGGCTTAGGGTTAGGGTTAGCTTAAGGTTAGGGTTAGGGTTAAGGTAAGGGTTAGGGCTAGGGTTAGGGTAAGGGTTAGGGCTAGGGTTAGGGTAAGGGTTAGGGTTAGGGTTACAATTAGGGTAATTATAAGGGTTAGAGTTAAGTTTAGGGTTAGGATTTGGGTTAGGGTTAGGTTTAGGTTAGGGTTAAGGTGAGGGCAAGGGTAAGGGTTAGGGTTAGGTTTAGGGTTAGGATTAGGGTTAGGGTAAGGCTAAGGGTTAGGTTTAGGGTTAGGGTAAGGGTTAGGGTTAGGCTTAGGGTTAGGGTAGGGTTTAGGGTAAGGGTATGGCTTAGGCTTAGGGTGAGGGTTAGTGTAAAGGTAAGGGATAATATTAGGGTTAGAGTTAGGGTTAGGGTAAGGGTTAGGATTAGGCTTAGGGTTAGGGTAATTGTAAGGGTTAGGGTTAGGATTAAGGTTAGGTCTTAGGGTAAGGGTCAGGTTTAGGGTTAGTTATACGGTTAAGTTTAGGGTAAGGCTTAGGGTTAGGGTTAGGGTTACATTTTGGGTTAGGTTTAGTGTAAGGGTAAGGATTAGGGTTAGGGTTAGGGTTAAGATTAGGCTTAGGGTTAGGGTTAGGGTTAGGTTTAGGGTTAGGTTGAGGGGTAAGGGTAAGGGTTATAGTTAGGGTTAGGGTTAGGGAAAGGGTAAGGGTTAGGGTTAGGGTTAGGGTAAGGATTAGGGTTAGGGTTAGTGCTAAGGTAAGGGTTAGGGTTAGGGTTAGGGTTAGCATTAAAGTTAGGGTTAGGGTAGGGGTAAGGTTTAGGGTTAGGGTTTTGGTTAGGGTTAGGGTTAGGTTTAAGGTAGGGTTAGGGTGAGGGTAAGGGTAAGGTTTAGGGTTAGGTTTAGCGTTAGGGTTAGGGTAAGGGTAAGGGTAAGGGTTAGGGTTAGGGTTAGGTTTAGGGTAATGGTTAGGGTTAAGGTTAGGATTAGGTTTAGTGTTAGGTTTAGGGTTAGGGTTAGGGTTAGGTTTGGGGTAAGGGTAAGGGTTAGGGTTAGGATTAGGGTTACGGTTAGGCTAAGGGTTAGGGTTAGGGTTAGGGTTAGGGTTAGGTTTAGTCTTAGGGTAAGGGTAAGCGTTAGGGTTAGGGTTAGGGTTAGGTTTAGGGTTGGGGTTAAGGTTAGGGTTAGGTTTAGGGTAAGCTGAGTGTTAGGGTTAGGTTTAGGGGTTAGGGTTCGGGTTAGGATTGGGGTAAGGGTAAGGTAGGTTAGGTTTAGGATTAGGGTTAGGTTAGGGTAAGGGTTAGAGTTAGTTTTAGGGTTAGGGTTAGGGTTAAGTTTAGGGTTAGGGTTAGGGTAAGGGTAAGGGGTAGGGTTAGGGGTAGGGTTAGGTTTAGGGTTGGGGTTAAGGTTCGGGTTAGGTTTAGGGTAAGGCTAAGTGTTAGGGTTAGGTTTATGGTAAGGGTTGGGTTTAGGGTTAGGGTTAGGGTTAGGTTTAGGGTTACGATTAGGTTAAGGTTAGGGTTAGGGTAAAGGTATGTGTTAGGGTTAGGATTTGGTTTAGGGTTAGTTTTAGGGTAAGGGTAAGGGTTAGGGTTAGGGTTAGGTTTAGTGTTGGGGTTAAGGTTAGGGTTAGGGTAAGGTTTAGGTTTGGGGTTAGGGTTAGGCTAAGGGTAAGGTTTAGGGTTAGTGTTAAGGTTAGTGTTAAGGTTAGGGTTAGGGTTAGGGTTAGGGTAAGGGGTAAGGTTAGGGGTTAGGGTTAGCATTAAGTTTAGAGTTAGGGTTAGGGTAAGAGTAAGGGTTAGGGTTAGAGTTACGGTTATGGTTAGGGTTAGGGGTTAGGGTTAGTGTGAGTTTTAGGCTTAGGGTTATGGTAAGGATAAGAGTTAGGATTAGGGATAGGGTTAGGTTTCCCGTTAGGTTTCGGGTTAGGATTAGGGTAAGGGTTATGGTTAGGTTAGGGTTAAATTTAGGGTTAGGGTTAGGGTAAGGGTAAGGTTAGGGTTAGGGTTAGGGTTTGGGTTAGGGTAAGTGTTAGGGTTAGGGTTAGGGTAAGGGTTAGGGTTAGGGTTACGGTTAGGTTTAGGTTTAGGTTTAGGTTTAGGGTTAGGGTTAGGGTAAGTGTAAGGGTTAGGGTTAGGTTTAGGGTTATGGTAAATGTAAGGATTTGGTTTAGGGTTAGGGTTAGGTTTAGGGTTAGGGTTAGGGTTAAGGATAAGGGTTAGGGTTAAGGTTAGGGTTTGGGTTACGTTTAAGGTTAAGGTTAGGGTAAGGATGAGGGTTAGGGTAAGGGTTATGTTTAGGTTTTTTGTCAAGGTTATGGTAAGGGTAAGGGTTAGAGTTAGGGTTAGGGTTAGGTTTAGGGTTTGGCTTAGGGTGAGGGTTAGGGTAAGGATAAGGGTTAGGGTTAAGTTTAAGGGTTAGGGTTAGGTTTAGGGTTAGGGTTAGGGTTAGGGTTAGGGTTAGGTTTGGGTTTTAAGGTTAGGGTTTAGGGTTAGGTTTAGTGTTAGGGTTAGCGTTAGGGTAAGGTTAAGGGTTAGGGGTAGGGTTAGATTTAGGTTTGGTTAGGGTTAGAGTAAGGGTAAGGGTTAGGGTTAGGGTAAGGGTAAGGTTTATGCTTAGGGTTAGGGTTAGGTTTAGGTTAAAAGTATGGGTTAGGGTTAGGGTTAGGTTTAGGGTTAGGGTAAAGGTAAGGGTTAGGGTTAGGATTAGGTTTAGGGTAAGGGTTAGGGTTAGGTTAGAGTAGGGGTTAGGGTAAGGGTAAGGGTTAGGGTTAGGGTTAGGGTTAGTGTTAGGTTTAGGTTTAGGCTAAGGGTAAGGGTTAGGGTTAGGGTTAGGGTAAGGGTTAGAGTAAAGGTAAGGGTTAATGTTAGGGTTAGGGTTAGGTTTATGGTTAGGGTTAGGGTTAGGGTAATTTTAAGTGTTAGGGTTAAAGTTAGGGTTAGGTTTAGAGTTAGGGTAAGGGTAAGGGTAAGGGTTAGAGTTAGGATTAGGGTTAGGGTTAGGGTTAAAGTAAGAGTAAGGGTAAGGGTTAGGTTTAGGTTTAGGTTTACGGTAAGGGTTTGCGTTAGGTTTAGGGTAAGGGTAAGGTTTAGGGTTAGGGTTAGGGTTAGGGTTAGTGTTAGGGTAAGGGTAAGGTAAGGGTTAGAGTTAGGATTAGGGTTAGGGGTTTTGTTTAGGGTTAGGGTTAGGTTTAGGGTTAGGGTAAGGGTAAGGGTAGCGATTAGGTTTAGGATTAGGGTTAGGGTTAGGATAAGGGTTAGGTTTAGGTTTAGGTTAGGGTTAGGTTTAGGTTTAGGTTAGGGTAAGGGTAAGGGTTAGGTTAGGGTTAGGTTAAGGGTTAGGGTTAGGGTTAGGGTTAGTGTTAGGGTTAGGGTTAGGGTTAGGTTTAGGGTAAGGGTTAGGTTTAGGGTTAGGGTTAGCGTAAGTGTAAGTGTTAGGATTAGGGTTAGGGTTAGGGTAAGTGTTAGGGTAGGGGTTAGGGTGAGGGTTAAGTTTAGGGTTGGTGTTACGTTTACGGTTAGGGTTAGGGGGGAGGGTAAGGTTAAGGGTTACGGTTAGGGTTAGGTTTAGTATTGGGGTTAAGGTTAGGGTTAGTGTAAGGGTTAGGGTCTTGTTATTGTTAGGTTTAGGGTTAGTTTAGGGTTACGGTTACAGTTAGGGTTAGGGTTAGGGTAAGGGTATGTGTTAAGGTTAGGTTAGGGTTAGGTTTAGGGTTAGGGTTAGCGTTACGGTAAGGGTAGGGGTTAGGTTTAGGATAGGTTAAGGTAAGAGTCAGGTTTAGGGTTAGGGTTAGGTTTAGGGTAAGAGTTAGGTTTAGGTTTAGGGTAAGGGTAAGGTTTAGGGTTAGGGTTAGGGTTAGGGTTAGGTTTAGCGTAAGGGCAATGGTTAGGGTTAGGGTTAGGGTTAGGGTAAGGTTAAGGGTTAGTTTTAGGGTTAGGGTTAGGGTTAGGGTTAGTGAAGGGTAAGGTTTAGGGTTAAGGTTAGGGTTATGTTAGGGTAAGGGTGAGGGTTAGGGTTAGGTTTTATGGTTAGGTTTAGTGTAAGGGTAAGGGTTAAGTTTAGGGTTAGGGTTAAGTTTAGGGTTAGGGTTAGGGTTATGGTAAGGGTAAGGTTAGGGATAGGGTTAAGGTTAGGGTTGTGGTTAGGGTTAGGGTTATGTTTAAGGTTAGGGTTAGGGTGAGGGTAAGGGTAAAAGTTAGGGTTATGTTTAGAGTTAGGGGTTAGGGTAAGGGTTAGGGTTTGGGTTAGGTTTAGGTTTAGGTTTAGGGTTAGGTATAGGGTAAGGGTAAGTGTTAGGGTTAAAGTTTGGTTCATGGTTAGGTTAAGGGTAAAGGTTAGGGTTAGGTTGAGGATAAGGATAAGGGTTAGGGTTAAGGTTAGGGTTTGGGTTAGGTTTAAGGTTAAGGTTAGGGTAAGGATGAGGGTAAGGGTAAGGGGTAAGGGTTATGTTTAGGTTTTTTGTCAAGTTTATGGTAAGGGTAAGGGTTAGAGTTAGGGTTAGCGTTAGGTTTAGGGTTTGCCTTAGGGGTGAGGGTTAGGGTAAGGATAAGGGTTAGGGTTAAGTTTAGGGTTAGGGTTAGGTTTAGGGTTAGGGTTAGGGTTAGGGGTTAGGTTTTGGGTTGGGTTTTAAGGTTAGGGTTAGGTTTAGGCTTAGTGTTAGGGTTAGCGTTAGGGTAAGGGTAAGGGTTAGGGTTAGGGTTAGATTTAGGTTTAGTTAGGGTTAGAGTAAGGGTAAGGGTTAGGGTTAGGGTAAGGGTAACGTTATGTTTAGGGTGAGGGTTAGGTTTAGGTTAAGTGTATGGGTTAGGGTTAGGGTTAGGTTTAGGGATAGGGTAAAGGTAAAGGTTGGGTTAGGATTAGGTTTAGGGTAAGGGTTAGGGTTAGGGTTAGGGTAGGGGTTAGGGTAAGGGTAAGGGTTAGGGTTAGGGTTAGGGTTAGGGTTAGGGTTAGTGTTAGGTTTAGGGTTAGGCTAAGGGTAAGGGTTAGGGTTAGGGTTAGTGTAAGGGTTAGAGTAAAAGTAAGGGTTAATGTTAGGGTTAGGGTTAGGTTTAGGTTTAGGGTTAGGGTTAGGGTAATTTTAAGTGTTAGGGTTAAAGTTAGGGTTAGGTTTAGAGTTAGGGTAAGGGTAAGGGTTAGTGTTAGGTTTAGGGTTAGGGTTAGGGTAAGGGTAAGGGTTAAGTTTATGGTTAGGGTTAAGTTTAGGGTTGGGGTTAGGGTTAGGGTCAGGGTAAGGATAAGGGTTAGAGTTAAGGTTAGGCTTAGGGTTAGGTTTAGGGTAAGGGTGTGTGTTAGGGTTAGGGTTAGGGTTAGGGTTAGCGTTAGGATAAGGGTAAGGATTAGAGTTAGGGTTAGGGTTAAAGTAAGAGTAAGGGTAAGGGTTAGGTTTAGGTTTAGGTTTACGGTAAGGGTTTGCGTTAGGTTTATGGTAAGGGTAAGGTTTAGGGTTAGGGTTAGGGTTAGGGTTAGTGTTAGGGTAAGGGTAATGGTTAGAGTTAGGATTAGGGTTAGGGTTATGTTTTGGTTTAGGTTAAGGATAAGGTTTAGGGTAAAGTTTATGGTTAGGTTTAGGGTTAGGGTTAGGTTTAGGGTTAGGGTTAGGGTTAGGGTAAGGGTAAGGGTAACTGTTAGGGTTAGGATTAGGGTTAGGGTTAGGGTAAGGGTTAGGGTTAGGGTTAGGGTTAGGTTTAGGTTTAGGTTAGGGTAAGGGTAAGGGTTAGGGTTAGGGTTAGGGTAAGGGTTAGGTTTAGGGTAAGAGTTAGGGTTAGGGTTAGTGTTAGGGTTAGGGTTAGAGTTAGGGTAAGGGTTAGGTTTAGGGTTAGGGTTAGCGTAAGTGTAAGTGTTAGGATTAGGGTTAGGGTTAGGGTAAGTGTTAGGGTAGGGGTCAGGGTGAGGGTTAGGTTTAGGGTTGGTGTTACGTTAAGGGTTAGGGTTAGGGGGTGGGTAAGGTTAAGGGTTATGGTTAGGGTTAGGTTTAGTGTTGGTGTTAAGGTTAGGGTTAGTGTAAGGGTTAGGGTTATCGTTAGGGTTAGGTTTAGGTTTAGTTTAGGGTTACGGTTACAGTTAGGGTTAGGGTTAGGGTAAGGGTATGTGTTAAGGTTTAGGGTTAGGTTTAGGGTTAGGGTTAGCGTTACGGTAAGGGTAGGGGTTAGGTTTAGGGATAGGTTAAGGTAAGGGTCCGGTTTAGGGTTAGGGTTAGTTTTAGAGTAAGATTTAGGGTTAGGTTTAGGGTAAGGGTAAGGTTTAGGGTTAGGGTTAGGGTTAGGTTTAGCGTAAGGGCAAGGGTTAGGGTTAGGGTTAGGGTTAGGGTAAGGTTAAGGGTTAGTTTTAGGGTTAGGGTTACGGTTAGTGTTAGGGTTAGGGTTAGGGGAAGGGTAAGGTTTAGGGTTAAGGTTAGGGTTATGTTAGGGTAAGGGTAAGGGTTAGGGTTAGGTTTAGGGTTAGGTTTAGTGTAAGGGTAAGGGTTAAATTTAGGGTTAGGGTTAAGTTTAGGTTTAGGGTTAGGGTTATGGTAAGGGTAAGGTTAGGGTTAGGGTTAAGGTTAGGGTTGTGGTTAGGGTTAGGGTTATGTTTAAGGTTAGTGTTAGGGTGCGGGTAAGGGTAAAAGTTAGGGTTATGTTTAGGGTTAGGGTTAGGGTAAGGGTTAGGGTTTGGGTTAGGGTTAGGTTTAGGTTTAGGGTTAGGTATAGGGTAAGGGTAAGTGTTAGGGTTAAAGTTTGGTTTATGTTTAGGTTTAGGGTTAAGGTTAGGGTTAGGGTAAGGGTAAGGATTAGGTTTAGGATTAGGGTTAGGGTTAGGGTAAGGGTTAGGGTTAGGGTTAGGGTTAGGGTTAGGTTTACAGTTAGGGTAAGGGTAAGGGTTAGGATTAGTTTTAGGGTCAGGTTTAGTGTTGGGGTTAAGGTTAGGGTTTGGGTAAGTTTTAGGATTAGGGTTAGAGTTAGGTTTAGGTTTAGGTTTAGGATTACAGTTAGGGTTAGGGTTAGGGTTATGGTAAGGGTATGTGTTAGGGTTAGGGTTAGGGTTAGTTTTAGGGTTAGCGTTAGGATAAGTGTAAGGGTTAGGGTTAGGGTTAAGGTAAGTGTAAGGGTTAGGGTTAGGGTTAGTTTTAGGGTAAGGTTTAGCGTTAGGTTTAGGGTAAGGGTATGGTTTAGGGTTAGGGTTAGGGTTATGGTAAGGGTAAGGGTTAAGGTTAGGGTTAGGTGTTAGGGTTAGTGTTAAGGTTAGGGTTAGGTTTTGGGTTAAGCTTAGGGTAATGGTAGGGGTTAAGGTTAGGGTTAGTGTTAGGTTTAGGGTTAGGGTTAGGGTAAGGGTAAGGTTAGGGTTAGGGTTAGGGTTAGGGTTAAAGTTAGGGTTAGGGTTAGGGTTGGGGTTATGGTTAGGGTTATGGTTAGGTTTAGGGTTAGGGGTAAGGTAAGGGTAAGGGTTAGGGTTAGGTTTAGGGTTAGCGAAAGGGTAAGGATTAGGGTTAGGGTTAGGTTTTGTGTAAGGATTAGGTTTAGGGTTAGGGTTAGGTTTAGGGTTAGTGTTAGGGTTAGGTTAAGGGTTAGGGTTAGGGTTAGGGTTAGGGTTAGGGTTAGGATAGGTGTTAGGGTTAGGGTTAGGGTTAGGGTAAGGGTAAGGGTTAGGTTAGGGTTAGGGTTACGGTTAGGGTACGGGTTAGGGTTAGGGTTAGGGTTAGGTTTAGGTTTAGGGTTATGGTTAGGGTTAGGGAAAGGATAAGGGTTAGGGTTAAGGTTAGGTTTATAGCTAGGTTTAGGGTTAAGTTGATTGTTAGAGTTGGGTAAGGTTAAGGGTTAGGGTTAGGTTTAGGGTAAGGGTTAGGTTAAGGGTAAGGGTTAGGGTAAGGGTTAGGGTTAGTTTTAGGGTTAGGGTTAGGGTTAGGGTAAGAGTAAGGTTTAGGGTTAAGGTTAGGTTTAGGGTTAGGTTTAGGGTTAGGATTAGGGTTAGGGTAAGGGTAAGGGTTAGATTTAGGATTGGGGTTAGGGTTATGGTAAGGGTTAGGATTAGGTTTAGGGTTAGGGTTAGGGTTAGGGTTAGGGTTAGGGTTACGGTTAGGGTACGGGTTAGGGTTAGGGTTAGGGTTAGGGTTAGGTTTAGGTTTAGGGTTATGGTTAGGGTTAGGGAAAGGATAAGGGTTAGGGTTAAGGTTAGGTTTATAGCTAGGTTTAGGGTTAAGTTGATTGTTAGAGTTGGGTAAGGTTAAGGGTTAGGGTTAGGTTTAGGGTAAGGGTTAGGTTAAGGGTAAGGGTTAGGGTAAGGGTTAGGGTTAGTTTTAGGGTTAGGGTTAGGGTTAGGGTAAGAGTAAGGTTTAGGGTTAAGGTTAGGTTTAGGGTTAGGTTTAGGGTTAGGATTAGGGTTAGGGTAAGGGTAAGGGTTAGATTTAGGATTGGGGTTAGGGTTATGGTAAGGGTTAGGATTAGGTTTAGGGTTAGGGTTAGGGTTAGGGTAAGGGTTAGGATTAGGGTTAGGGTAAGGGTTAGGATTAGGGTTAGGGTAAGGTTAAGGGTTAGGGTTACGGTTAGGGTTAGTGTAAGGGTAAAGGTTAGGGTTAGGGTTAGGGTAAGTGTTAGGCGATAGGGTTAGGCTTAGGGTAAGGGTTAGGGTTAGTGGTAGGGTTAGAGTTATGTTAAGGGTTAGTGTTAGGGTAAGGGTTAGGTTAAGGGTAAGTGTTATGGTTAGGGTTAGGGTTAGCGTAAGGTTTAGTGTTTGGTATAGTGTAAGGGTAAGGGTTAGGGTTAGGGTTATGTTTAGGTTTAGTGTTGGGGTTAACGTTAGGGCCAGGGTAAGGGTATGTGTTACGGTTAGGTTTAGGGTTAGGTTTAGGGTTTGGGTTAGGGTAAGTTTTAGGGTTAGGGTTAGGGTTAGGTTTAAGGTTAAGGTTAGGGTAAGGGTTAGGGTTAGGTTTAGGGTTATGGTTAGGGTTAAGGTTAGGGTTAGGGTTATGGTTAGGGTTACGTTTAGGGTTAGGGATAGGTTAAGGGTAAGGTTTAGTGTTACAGTTAGGGTTAGGGTTAGGGAAAGGGTAAGGTTTAGGGGTAGGGTTAGGGTTAGGGTACAGATTAGGGTTAGTGTTAGTGTTAGTATAAGTGTTAGAGTTAGGGTTAGGTTTTGCATTAAGGTTAGTGTTAGTGTTAGGGTAAGGGTAAGGGTTAGGGTTAGGATTAGGGTTAGGTTTAGGGTTAAGGTTAGGGTTAGGATTAGGGTAAGTGTAAGGGTTAGGTTAGTGTTAGTGTTAGGGTTAGGGTAAGGGTCAGGGTTAGGTTTAGGGTTATGTTTAGGGTTAGGGTTAGGGGTTGGGTTAGGGTTAGGGTTAGGGTTAGGGTAAGGTTTAGGGTTAGGGTTAGGGATAGGGTTAGGGTATGGGTTGGGGTTAGTTGTTAGGGTTAGTGTTAGGGTAAGGGTAAGGGTTAGGTTTAGGGTTATGCTTAGGTTTAGGGTTAGGGTTAGGGTTAGGGTTAAGGAAAGGATAAGGGTTAGGGTTAAGGTTAGGTTTAGGTTTAGGGTTAGGTTTAGTGTTAGGGTTAGGTTTAGGGAAAGGATAAGGGTTAGGGTTAAGGTTAGGTTTAGGGCTAGGGTTAGGGTTAGGTTTAGGGTTAAGGTTAGGGTAAGGGTAAGGGTTAGGGTTAGGGTTAGGGTTAGTGTTAGGGTTAGGGTAAGGGTTAGGATTAGGATTAGGGTTAGGGTTAGGGTTAGGGTAAGGTTTAGGGTTAGGGTTAGGGTTAGGGTTAGGGTATGGGTTGGGGTTAGTTGTTAGGGTTAGTGTTAGGGTAAGTTTAAGGGTTAGGGTTAGGGTTAGAGTTAGGTTTAGTGTTAGTGTTAGGGTTAGGGTAAGGGTTAGGGGTAGGGTCAGGGTTACGGATAGTGTTAGGATAAGGGTTAGTGTTAGGGTTATTGTTAGGGTAAGGGTTAGGGGTAGGGTCAGCGTTAGGGTTAGGGTTAGGGTAAGGGTTAGGGTTAGGGTTATTGTTAGGTTTAGGGTTAGTGTTAGGTTTAGGGAAAGGTTAGGGTTAGGGTTAAGGTTAGGGTTAGTTTAGGTTTAGGGTTAGGGTTAGGGTTAGGGTAAGGGTAAGGTTTAGGGTTAGGATTGAGTTTAGAGTAAGGGTAAGGGTTAGGGTTAGGGTTAAGGTAATGGTTAGGTTTATGGTTACGGTTGGGGTAAGGGTAAGGGTTAGGTTTAGGTTTAGGGTTAGGGTTAGGGTTAGGGTTAGGTTTAGTGTTGGGTTTAACGTTAGGGTTACGGTTAGAGTTAGGGTTAGGGTAAGGGTATGTGTTAGGGTTAGGTTCAGGGTTAGGTTTAGGGTTTGGGTTAGGATAAGGGTAAGGGTTACGGTTAGGGTTAGGGTTAGGGTTAGGTTTAGTGTTGGGGTTAACTTTAGGGTTAGGGTAAGGGTTAGGGTTAGTGTAAGGGTTAGGATTAGGTTTAGGGTTAGGGATAGGTTAAGGGTAAGGTTTAGTTTTACAGTTAGGGTTAGGGTTAGGGAAAGGGTAAGGGTTAGAGTTAGGGTTAGGGTTAGCATTAAGGTTAGTGTTAGGGTTAGGGTAAGGGTAAGGGTTAGGTTTAGGGTTACAGTTAGAGTTAAGGTTAGGATTAGGATTAGGGTAAGTGCAAGGGTTAGGTTAGTGTTACGGTTAGGGTAAGGGTAAGGGTTATGGTTAGGGTTAGGTTTAGATTTAGTGTTGTGGTTAAGGTTAGGGTTAGGGTAAGTTTTAGGGTTAGGGTTAGGGTTAGGGTAAGTGTAAGGTTTTGGGTTAGGGTTAGTGTTAGGGTTAGGGTAAGGGTAAGGGTAAGGATTATTGTTAGGTTTAGGGTTAGGTTTAGGGTTAGAGTAACGTTAAGAGTTAGGGTTAGGGTTAGGGTTAGGGTTAGGATAGGGTTTAGGGTAAGGGTAAGTGTTAGGTTTAGGGTTGGGTTAGGATAAGGGTAAGGGTTAGGGTTAGGGTTAGGGTTAGGATTAGTGGTTAGGGTTAGGGTTAGGGTTAGGGTAAGGGTTATTTTTAGGGGTTAGTGTTAGGTTTAAGGTAAGGCTTAGGGTCAGTGTTATGGTTAGAGTTAGGGTAAGGGTTAGTGTTAGGTTTGGGGTTAGGGTAAGAGTGAGTGTTAGGGTTCGGTTTAGGTTAAGGGTAAGTGTTAGGGTTAGGGTTATGGTTAGGGTAAGAGTAAGCGTTAGGGTTAGGTTTAGGGTTAGGGTTAGGTTTAGGGTTAGGTTTAGGGTAAGTGTAAGGGTTAGTGTTAGGGTTAAGTTTGAGGTTAGGGTTAGTGTAAGGTTTAGTGTTATGGTTAGGTAAGGGTTAAGGTTAGGGTTAGTCTTAGGGTTGGGTTTTAAAGTTAGGTTTAGGGTTAGGTAAGGGTAAGGGTTAGGATTAGGGTTAGGGTTAGGGTAAGGGTTGGGGTTAGGGTTAGGATTAGGGTTATTTTTAGGGTTACGGTTAGGGTTAGTGTTAGGGTTATGGTAAGGGTATGTGTTAGTGTTAGGTTTAATGTTAGGGTTAGGCTTAGTTTAAGGGTTAGCGTTAGGGTTACGGTAAGAGTTAGGGTTAGGGTTAGGGTTAGGTTTAAGGTTAGGGTAAGGGTTAGGGTTAGGATTAGGGTTAGGTTTAGGGTAAGGGTTAGGGTTAGATATAGGGTAAGTGTAATGTTTTTGGTTAGGTTTAGGGTTTGGGTTAGGGTAAGGGTAAGGGTAAGGGTTAGGGTTAGAGTTAGGGTTAGGGTTAGGTTTAGGGTTAGGGTAAGTGTAAGGGTTAGGGTTAGGGTTAGAGTTAGGGTAAGGGTTAGGGTTAGGGTTAGGGTTAGGGTAGGTGTTAGGGTAAGGATAAGTGTTAGGGTTAGGGTTAGGGTTAGGATAAGGGTAAGGGTTAGGGTTAGGGTTAGGGGTTGGGGTTAGTGTTAGGGTTAGGGTTAGGTTTAGGGTAAGGATTAGGGTTAGGGTTAGGGTTAGGTTTAGTGTTAGGTTTAGGGTTAGGGTTAGTGTAAGTTGAAGGGTTAGGGTTAGGTTAAGGGTTAAGGTTAGGGGTAGGGTTAGGTTATGGTTAGGTTGAGGGTAAGGTTTTAGGTTAGGGTTAAGGTTAGGGTTAGGGTTAGGGAAAGGGTAAGGGTTAGGTTTAGGGTAAGGATTGGGGTTAGGGTTTGGGTTAAGGGTTAAGGTTAGGGTTAGGGTTAGGGAAAGGGTAAGGGTTAGGTTTAGGGTAAGGATTGGGGTTAGGGTTTGGGTTAGGGTAAGGGTGAGGGTTACGGTTAGGGTTAGGGTTACGGTTAGGGTTAGGGGTTAGGGTTAGTGTTAGGTTTAGTGTTAGGGTTAGGGTAAGAATAACAGTTAGGTTTCCAGTTAGGGTTAGGGTTAGGCTTAGGGTAAGGGTTATGGTTAGGGTTAGGGTTAGGGAAAGTGTAAGTGTTAGGGTTAGGGTTAGGTTCAGGGTAAGTTTTAGGGTAAGGGTTAGGGTTAGGGTTAGGATTAGGGTAAGGGTATGGGTTAGGGTTACGGTTAGGGTTAGGGTTAGTGTTAGGGTAAGGGTTAGGGTTAGGGTTAGGGTTAGGTTTAGGGTTAGGGTAGGGTTAGGATAGGGTTAGGGTTAGGGTTAGGGTAAGGGGTAGAGTTGTGGTTAGGGTTAGGGTTAGGGTTAGGGTTACGGTTAGGGTTAAGGGTTAGTGTTATGGTTAAGGTTAGGGTAAGTGTTAGGGTTAGGGTTAGGTTAAGGGTTAGAGTTAGGGTAAGGGTAAGGGTTACGGTTAAGGTTAGGTTTAGGGTTAGGGTTAGGGTTAGGGTAAGTGTAAGGGTTAGGGTTAGGTTATGGTTATGGTAAGGGTAAGGGTTAGGTTTAGGGTAGGGTTAGTGTTAGGGTTAGGGTTAGGGTTAGCGTTAAAGTAAGGGTTAGGGTGAGCGTAAGGGTAAGGGTAAGGGTTAGGGTTAGGGTTAGGGTTAAGGTAAGGGTAAGGGTTAGGGTCAGGTTTAGGGTTAGGTTTAGGGGTAGGGTTAGGGTTAGGTTTAGGGTAAGGGTAAGGGTTAGGGTTAAGTTTAGGGTTAGGGTTAGGTTTAGGTTTTGGGTTAGGGTTAGGGTAAGGGTAAGGGCTAGGCTTAGGATTAGGGTTAGGGTTAGGGTAATGGTTAGGATTAAGGTTAGGGTTAAGTTTAGGGTTAGGGTTAGGGTAAGATTAAGGTTAAGAGTTAGGGCTAGGGGTAGGGTCAGTTTTAGAGTTGGGTTTTAAGGTTAGGTTTAGATTTAGGGTAAGGGTAAGGGTTAGGATTAGGGTTAGGGTTAGGGTAAGGGTTAGGGTTATGGTTAGGATTAGGGTTATTTTTAGGGTTACGGTTAGGGTTAGGGTTAGGGTTAGGGTAAGGGTATGTGTTAGGTTTAGGGTTAGGGTTAGGGTTAGGGATAGGGTTAGTGTTAGGTTTAGCGTTAGGGTAAGGCTAAGGTTTAGGGTTAGGGTTAGGGTAGGGGTTAGAGTGAGGGTAAGTGTTAGGTTAGGTTTAGGGTTAGGGAAAGCGTAGGGGTTAGAGTAAGGGTAAGTGTTAGGGTTAGGGTTAGGTTT
>NW_028327795.1:325046-372546 GCF_031878675.1 Megascapheus bottae | reverse complement strand
GGGTTAGGGTTAGGGTTAGGGTTAGGGTTAGGTTTAGGGTTAGGGTAAGGGTAAGGGTTAGGATTAGGGTTAGGGTTAGGTTTAGTGTTGGGGTTAAGATTAGGGTTTGGGTAAGGTTTAGGATTAGGGTTAGAGTTAGGTTTAGGGTTAGGTTTAGGGTTACAGTTATGGTTAGGGTAAGGGTATGTGTTAGGGTTAGGGTTAGGGTTATTTTTTGGGTTAGCGTTAGAATAAGTGCAAGGGTTAGGGTTAGGGTTAAGGTAAGTGTAAGGGTTAGGGTTAGGGTTAGTTTTAGGGTAAGGTTTAGCGTTAGGTTTAGGGTAAGGGTATGGTTTAGTGTTAGGGTTAGGGTTATGGTAAGGGTAAGGGTTAGGGTTAGGGTTAGTTGTTAGGGTTAGGGTTAGGGTTAGGGTTAGGTTTAGGGTTAGGGTTAGGGTTATAGTAAGGGTAAGGTTAGGGTTAGGGTTAGGGTTAGGGTTAAAGTTAGGGTTAGGGTTAGGGTTAGGGTTAGTGTTAGGGTTATGGTTAGATTTAGGGTTAGGGTTAAGGTAAGGGTAAGGGTTAGGGTTAGGTTTAGGGTTAGCGAAAGGGTAAGGGTTAGGGTTAGGGTTAGGTTTTGGGTAAGGATTAGATTTAGGGTTAGGGTTAGGGTTAGGGTTAGTGTTAGGGTTAGGGTTAAAGTTAGAGTTAGGTTTAGAGTTAGGGTAAGGGTAAGGGTTAGTGTTAGGTTTAGGGTTAGGTTTAGGGTAAGTGTAAGGGTTAAGTTTAGGGTTAGGGTTAGGTTTAGGATTAGGGTTAGGGTTAGGGTCAGGGTAAGGATAAGAGTTAGAGTTAAGGTTAGGCTTAGGGTTAGGTTTAGGGTAAGGGTGTGTGTTAGGGTTAGGGTTAGGGTTAGGGTTAGCGTTAGCATAAGGGTAAGGATTAGGGTTATGGTTAGGGTTAAAGTAAGAGTAAGTGTTAGGGTTAGGTTTAGGTTTAGTTTTAGGTTTACGTTAAGGCTTTGCGTTAGGTTTAGGGTAAGGGTAAGGTTTAGGGTTAGGGTTAGGGTTAGTGTTAGGTTAAGGGTAAGGGTTAGAGTTAGGATTAGGTTGAGGGTTAGGATGTGGGTTAGGTTAAGGGTAAGGTTTAGGGTAAAGTTTATGGTTAGGGTTAGGGTTAGGGTTAGGTTTAGGGTTAGGGTTAGGGTTAGGGTTAGGGTTAGCGTAAGGGTAACGATTAGGGTTAGGATTAGGGTTAGGGTTAGGGTAAGGGTTAGGGTTAGGTTTAGGGTTAGGGTTAGTTTTAGGTTTAGGTTAGGGTAAGGGTAAGGGTTAGGGTTAGGGTTAGGGTAAGGGTTAGGGTTAGGGTTAGGGTTAGGGTAAGAGTTAGGGTTAGGGTTAGTGTTAGGGTTAGGGTTAGGGTTAGGTTTAGGGTAAGGGTTAGGTTTAGGGTTAGGGTTAGAGTAAGTGTAAGTGTTAGGATTAGGGTTAGGGTTAGGGTAAGTGTTAGGGTAGGGGTTAGGGTGAGGGTTAGGTTTAGGGTTGGTGTTACGTTTAGGGCTAGGGTTTGGGGGAGGGTAAGGTTAAGGGTTACGGTTAGGGTTAGGTTTAGTGTTGGGGTTAAGGTTCGGGTTAGTGTAAGGGTTAGGGTTATTGTTAGGGTTAGGTTTAGGGTTAGTTTAGGGTTACGGTTACAGTTAGGGTTAGGGTAAGGGTATGTGTTAAGGTTAGGTTTAGGGTTACTTTTAGGGTTAGGGTTAGCGTTACGGTAAGGGTAAGGGGTAGGGTTAGGGATAGGTTAAGGTAAGGGTCAGGTTTAGGGTTAGGGTCAGGTTTAGGGTAAGAGTTAGGGTTAGGTTTAGGGTAAGGGTAAGGTTTAGGGTTAGGTTTAGGGTTAGGGTTAGGTTTAGCGTAAGGGCAAGGGTTAGGGTTAGGGTTAGGGTTATGGTAAGGTTAAGGGTTAGGATTAGGGTTAGGGTTTGGGTTAGGTTTAGGGTTAGGGGAAGGGTAAGGTTTAAGTTTAAGGTTAGGGTTATGTTAGGGTAAGGGTAAGGGTTAGGGTTAGGTTTAGGGTTAGGTTTAGTGTAAGGGTAAGGGTTAAGTTTAGGGTTAGGGTTAAGTTTAGGGTTAGGGTTAGGGTTATGGTAAGGGTAAGGATAGGGTTAGGGTTAAGGTTAGGGTTGTGGTTAGGGTTAGGGTTAGGTTTAAGGTTAGGGTTAGGGTAAGTGTTAGGGTTAGGTTTAGGGTTAGGGTTAGGGTTAGGGTTAGGGTTAGGTATAGGGTAAGGGTAAGTGTTAGGGTTAAAGTTTGGTTTATGGTTAGGTTTAGGGTTAAGGTTAGGGTTAGGGTAAGGGTAAGGATTAGGTTTAGGATTAGGGTTAGGGTTAGGGTAAGGGTTAGGGTTAGGGTTAGGGTTAGGGTTAGGTTTAGGGTTAGGGTAAGGGTAAGGGTTAGGATTAGGGTTAGGGTTAGGTTTAGTGTTGGGGTTAAGGTTAGGGTTTGGGTAAGGTTTAGGATTAGGGTTAGAGTTTGGTTTAGGGTTAGGTTTAGGGTTACAGTTATGGTTAGGGTAAGGGTATGTGTTAGGGTTAGGGTTAGGGTTATTTTTTGGGTTAGCGTTAGAATAAGTGCATATGGTTAGGGTAAGGGTATGTGTTAGGGTTAGGGTTAGGGTTATTTTTTGGGTTAGCGTTAGAATAAGTGCAAGGGTTAGGGTTAGGGTTAAGGTAAGTGTAAGGGTTAGGCTTAGGGTTAGTTTTAGGGTAAGGTTTAGCGTTAGGTTTAGGGTAAGGGTATGGTTTAGTGTTAGGGTTAGGGTTATGGTAAGGGTAAGGGTTAGGGTTAGGGTTAGGTGTTAGGGTTAGGGTTAGGGTTATGGTTAGGTTTAGGGTTAGGGTTAGGGTTATAGTAAGGGTAAGGTTAGGGTTAGGGTTAGGGTTAGGGTTAAAGTTAGGGTTAGGGTTAGGGTTAGGGTTAGTGTTAGGGTTATGGTTAGATTTAGGGTTAGGGTTAAGGTAAGGGTAAGGGTTAGGGTTAGGTTTAGGGTTAGCGAAAGGGTAAGGGTTAGGGTTAGGTTTAGGTTTTGGGTAAGGATTAGATTTAGGGTTAGGGTTAGGGTTAGGGTTAGGGTTACGGTTACAGTTAGGGTTAGGGTAAGGGTATGTGTTAAGGTTAGGTTTAGGGTTACTTTTAGGGTTAGGGTTAGCGTTACGGTAAGGGTAAGGGGTAGGGTTAGGGATAGGTTAAGGTAAGGGTCAGGTTTAGGGTTAGGGTCAGGTTTAGGGTAAGAGTTAGGGTTAAGTTTAGGGTAAGGGTAAGGTTTAGGGTTAGGGTTAGGGTTAGGGTTAGGTTTAGCGTAAGGGCAAGGGTTAGGGTTAGGGTTCGGGTTAGGGTAAGGTTAAGGGTTAGGATTAGGGTTAGGGTTTGGGTTAGGTTTAGGGTTAGGGGAAGGGTAAGGTTTAGGTTTAAGGTTAGGGTTATTTTAGGGTAAGGGTAAGGGTTAGGGTTAGGTTTAGGGTTAGGTTTAGTGTAAGGGTAAGGGTTAAGTTTAGGGTTAGGGTTAAGTTTAGGGTTAGGGTTAGGGTTATGGTAAGGGTAAGGATAGGGTTAGGGTTAAGGTTAGGGTTGTGGTTAGGGTTAGGTTTAGGATTAGGGTTAGGGTTAGGGTAAGGGTTAGGGTTAGGGTTAGGGTTAGGGTTAGGTTTAGGGTTAGGGTAAGGGTAAGGGTTAGGATTAGGGTTAGGGTTAGGTTTAGTGTTGGGGTTAAGATTAGGGTTTGGGTAAGGTTTAGGATTAGGGTTAGAGTTAGGTTTAGGGTTAGGTTTAGGGTTACAGTTATGGTTAGGGTAAGGGTATGTGTTAGGGTTAGGGTTAGGGTTATTTTTTGGGTTAGCGTTAGAATAAGTGCAAGGGTTAGGGTTAGGGTTAAGGTAAGTGTAAGGGTTAGGGTTAGGGTTAGTTTTAGGGTAAGGTTTAGCGTTAGGTTTAGGGTAAGGGTATGGTTTAGTGTTAGGGTTAGGGTTATGGTAAGGGTAAGGGTTAGGGTTAGGGTTAGGTGTTAGGGTTAGGGTTAGGGTTAGGGTTAGGTTTAGGGTTAGGGTTAGGGTTATAGTAAGGGTAAGGTTAGGGTTAGGGTTAGGGTTAGGGTTAAAGTTAGGGTTAGGGTTAGGGTTAGGGTTAGTGTTAGGGTTATGGTTAGATTTAGGGTTAGGGTTAAGGTAAGGGTAAGGGTTAGGGTTAGGTTTAGGGTTAGCGAAAGGGTAAGGGTTAGGGTTAGGGTTAGGTTTTGGGTAAGGATTAGATTTAGGGTTAGGGTTAGGGTTAGGGTTAGTGTTAGGGTTAGGGTTAAAGTTAGAGTTAGGTTTAGAGTTAGGGTAAGGGTAAGGGTTAGTGTTAGGGTTAGGGTTAGGGTTAGGGTAAGTGTAAGGGTTAAGTTTAGGGTTAGGGTTAGGTTTAGGATTAGGGTTAGGGTTAGGGTCAGGGTAAGGATAAGAGTTAGAGTTAAGGTTAGGCTTAGGGTTAGGTTTAGGGTAAGGGTGTGTGTTAGGGTTAGGGTTAGGGTTAGGGTTAGCGTTAGCATAAGGGTAAGGATTAGGGTTATGGTTAGGGTTAAAGTAAGAGTAAGTGTTAGGGTTAGGTTTAGGTTTAGTTTTAGGTTTACGTTAAGGCTTTGCGTTAGGTTTAGGGTAAGGGTAAGGTTTAGGGTTAGGGTTAGGGTTAGTGTTAGGTTAAGGGTAAGGGTTAGAGTTAGGATTAGGTTGAGGGTTAGGATTTGGGTTAGGTTAAGGGTAAGGTTTAGGGTAAAGTTTATGGTTAGGGTTAGGGTTAGGGTTAGGTTTAGGGTTAGGGTTAGGGTTAGGGTTAGCGTAAGGGTAACGATTAGGGTTAGGATTAGGGTTAGGGTTAGGGTAAGGGTTAGGGTTAGGTTTAGGGTTAGGGTTAGTTTTAGGTTTAGGTTAGGGTAAGGGTAAGGGTTAGGGTTAGGGTTAGGGTAAGGGTTAGGGTTAGGGTTAGGGTTAGGGTAAGAGTTAGGGTTAGGGTTAGTGTTAGGGTTAGGGTTAGGGTTAGGTTTAGGGTAAGGGTTAGGTTTAGGGTTAGGGTTAGAGTAAGTGTAAGTGTTAGGATTAGGGTTAGGGTTAGGGTAAGTGTTAGGGTAGGGGTTAGGGTGAGGGTTAGGTTTAGGGTTGGTGCTACGTTTAGGGCTAGGGTTTGGGGGAGGGTAAGGTTAAGGGTTACGGTTAGGGTTAGGTTTAGTGTTGGGGTTAAGGTTCGGGTTAGTGTAAGGGTTAGGGTTATTGTTAGGGTTAGGTTTAGGGTTAGTTTAGGGTTACGGTTACAGTTAGGGTTAGGGTAAGGGTATGTGTTAAGGTTAGGTTTAGGGTTACTTTTAGGGTTAGGGTTAGCGTTACGGTAAGGGTAAGGGGTAGGGTTAGGGATAGGTTAAGGTAAGGGTCAGGTTTAGGGTTAGGGTCAGGTTTAGGGTAAGAGTTAGGGTTAGGTTTAGGGTAAGGGTAAGGTTTAGGGTTAGGTTTAGGGTTAGGGTTAGGTTTAGCGTAAGGGCAAGGGTTAGGGTTAGGGTTAGGGTTATGGTAAGGTTAAGGGTTAGGATTAGGGTTAGGGTTTGGGTTAGGTTTAGGGTTAGGGGAAGGGTAAGGTTTAAGTTTAAGGTTAGGGTTATGTTAGGGTAAGGGTAAGGGTTAGGGTTAGGTTTAGGGTTAGGTTTAGTGTAAGGGTAAGGGTTAAGTTTAGGGTTAGGGTTAAGTTTAGGGTTAGGGTTAGGGTTATGGTAAGGGTAAGGATAGGGTTAGGGTTAAGGTTAGGGTTGTGGTTAGGGTTAGGGTTAGGTTTAAGGTTAGGGTTAGGGTAAGTGTTAGGGTTAGGTTTAGGGTTAGGGTTAGGGTTAGGGTTAGGGTTAGGTATAGGGTAAGGGTAAGTGTTAGGGTTAAAGTTTGGTTTATGGTTAGGTTTAGGGTTAAGGTTAGGGTTAGGGTAAGGGTAAGGATTAGGTTTAGGATTAGGGTTAGGGTTAGGGTAAGGGTTAGGGTTAGGGTTAGGGTTAGGGTTAGGTTTAGGGTTAGGGTAAGGGTAAGGGTTAGGATTAGGGTTAGGGTTAGGTTTAGTGTTGGGGTTAAGGTTAGGGTTTGGGTAAGGTTTAGGATTAGGGTTAGAGTTTGGTTTAGGGTTAGGTTTAGGGTTACAGTTATGGTTAGGGTAAGGGTATGTGTTAGGGTTAGGGTTAGGGTTATTTTTTGGGTTAGCGTTAGAATAAGTGTAAGGGTTAGGGTTAGGGTTAAGGTAAGTGTAAGGGTTAGGCTTAGGGTTAGTTTTAGGGTAAGGTTTAGCGTTAGGTTTAGGGTAAGGGTATGGTTTAGTGTTAGGGTTAGGGTTATGGTAAGGGTAAGGGTTAGGGTTAGGGTTAGGTGTTAGGGTTAGGGTTAGGGTTATGGTTAGGTTTAGGGTTAGGGTTAGGGTTATAGTAAGGGTAAGGTTAGGGTTAGGGTTAGGGTTAGGGTTAAAGTTAGGGTTAGGGTTAGGGTTAGGGTTAGTGTTAGGGTTATGGTTAGATTTAGGGTTAGGGTTAAGGTAAGGGTAAGGGTTAGGGTTAGGTTTAGGGTTAGCGAAAGGGTAAGGGTTAGGGTTAGGTTTAGGTTTTGGGTAAGGATTAGATTTAGGGTTAGGGTTAGGGTTAGGGTTAGGGTTACGGTTACAGTTAGGGTTAGGGTAAGGGTATGTGTTAAGGTTAGGTTTAGGGTTACTTTTAGGGTTAGGGTTAGCGTTACGGTAAGGGTAAGGGGTAGGGTTAGGGATAGGTTAAGGTAAGGGTCAGGTTTAGGGTTAGGGTCAGGTTTAGGGTAAGAGTTAGGGTTAAGTTTAGGGTAAGGGTAAGGTTTAGGGTTAGGGTTAGGGTTAGGGTTAGGTTTAGCGTAAGGGCAAGGGTTAGGGTTAGGGTTCGGGTTAGGGTAAGGTTAAGGGTTAGGATTAGGGTTAGGGTTTGGGTTAGGTTTAGGGTTAGGGGAAGGGTAAGGTTTAGGTTTAAGGTTAGGGTTATTTTAGGGTAAGGGTAAGGGTTAGGGTTAGGTTTAGGGTTAGGTTTAGTGTAAGGGTAAGGGTTAAGTTTAGGGTTAGGGTTAAGTTTAGGGTTAGGGTTAGGGTTATGGTAAGGGTAAGGATAGGGTTAGGGTTAAGGTTAGGGTTGTGGTTAGGGTTAGGGTTAGGTTTAAGGTTAGGGTTAGGGTAAGTGTTAGGGTTAGGTTTAGGGTTAGGGTCAGGGT
The DNA here is from genome assembly GCF_031878675.1 of Megascapheus bottae. Lineage (NCBI taxonomy): Eukaryota > Metazoa > Chordata > Mammalia > Rodentia > Geomyidae > Megascapheus > Megascapheus bottae. The sequence continues at coordinate 365,297 of NW_028327795.1, read as the reverse complement.
TAGGGTTAGGTATAGGGTAAGGGTAAGTGTTAGGGTTAAAGTTTGGTTTATGGTTAGGTTTAGGGTTAAGGTTAGGGTTAGGGTAAGGGTAAGGATTAGGTTTAGGATTAGGGTTAGGGTTAGGGTAAGGGTTAGGGTTAGGGTTAGGGTTAGGGTTAGGTTTAGGGTTAGGGTAAGGGTAAGGGTTAGGATTAGGGTTAGGGTTAGGTTTAGTGTTGGGGTTAAGATTAGGGTTTGGGTAAGGTTTAGGATTAGGGTTAGAGTTAGGTTTAGGGTTAGGTTTAGGGTTACAGTTATGGTTAGGGTAAGGGTATGTGTTAGGGTTAGGGTTAGGGTTATTTTTTGGGTTAGCGTTAGAATAAGTGCAAGGGTTAGGGTTAGGGTTAAGGTAAGTGTAAGGGTTAGGGTTAGGGTTAGTTTTAGGGTAAGGTTTAGCGTTAGGTTTAGGGTAAGGGTATGGTTTAGTGTTAGGGTTAGGGTTATGGTAAGGGTAAGGGTTAGGGTTAGGGTTAGGTGTTAGGGTTAGGGTTAGGGTTAGGGTTAGGTTTAGGGTTAGGGTTAGGGTTATAGTAAGGGTAAGGTTAGGGTTAGGGTTAGGGTTAGGGTTAAAGTTAGGGTTAGGGTTAGGGTTAAAGTTAGGGTTAGGGTTAGGGTTAGGGTTAGTGTTAGGGTTATGGTTAGATTTAGGGTTAGGGTTAAGGTAAGGGTAAGGGTTAGGGTTAGGTTTAGGGTTAGCGAAAGGGTAAGGGTTAGGGTTAGGGTTAGGTTTTGGGTAAGGATTAGATTTAGGGTTAGGGTTAGGGTTAGGGTTAGTGTTAGGGTTAGGTTAAGGGTTAGGGTTAGGGTTAGGGTTAGGGTTAGGATATGTGTTAGGGTTAGGGTTAGGGTTAGGGTAAGGGTAAGGGTTAGGTGAGGGTTAGGGTTACAGTTAGGGTACGGGTTAGGGTTAGGGTTAGGGTTAGGTTTAGGTTTAGGGTTATGGTTAGGGTTAGGGAAAGGATAAGGGTTAGGGTTAAGGTTAGGTTTAGAGCTAGGTTTAGGGTTAAGGTGATTGTTAGGGTTGGGTAAGGGTAAGGGTTAGGGTTAGGTTTAGGGTAAGGGTTATGTTAAGGGTAAGGGTTAGGGTAAGGGTTAGGGTTAGGTTTAGGGTTAGGGTTAGGGTTAGGGTAAGAGTAAGGTTTAGGGTTAAGTTTAGGGTTAGGGTTAGGTTTAGGGTTAGGATTAGGGTTAGGGTAAGGGTAAGGGTTAGAGTTAGGATTAGGTTTAGGGTTATGGTAAGGGTTAGGATTAGGGTTAGGGTTAGGGTTAGGGTTAGGGTAAGGGTTAGGAATAGGTTAGAGTAAGTTTAAGGGTTAGGGTTACGGTTAGGGTTAGTGTAAGGGTAAGGGTTAGGGTTAGGGTTAGGCTAAGTTTTAGGTGATAGGGTTAGGCTTAGGGTAAGGGTTAGGGTTAGGGTTAGGGTTAGCGTAAGGTTTAGTGTTTGGTTTAGGGTAAGGGTAAGGGTTAGGGTTAGGGTTAGGTTTAGGTTTAGTGTTGACGTTAAGGTTAGGGTTAGGGTAAGGGTTAGGGTTAGGGTTAGGGATAGGGTTAGTGTTGGGGTTAACGTTAGGGCTAGGTAAGGGTATGTGTTACGGTTAGGTTTAGGGTTAGGTTTAGGGTTTGGGTTAGGGTAAGGGTTAGGGTTAGGGTTAGGGTTAGTTTTAAGGTTAGGGTTAGGGTAAGGGTTAGGGTTAGGTTTAGGGTTATGGTTAGGGTTAAGGTGAGCGTTAGGGTTATGGTTATGGTTATGGTTAGGGTTAGGGTAAGGGTAAGGGTTAGTGTTAATGTTAGGGTTAGGGTTACGATAAGGTTAAGGGTTAGGGTTAGGTTTAGGGTTAGGGTTAGGGTAAGGTTAAGGGTTAGGTTTAGGGTTATGCTTAGGTTTAGGGTTAGGGTTAGGTTTAGGGGTAAGGAAAGGATAAGGGTTAGGGGTAAGTTTAGGTTTAGGTTTAGGGTTAGGGTTAGGGAAAGCATAAGGGTTAGGGTTAACGTTAGGTTTACGGCTAGGGTTAGGCTTAGGGTTAGGGTTAAGGTTAGGGTAAGGGTACGGGTTAGGGTTAGGGTTAGGGTTAGTGTTAGGGTTAGGGTAAGGGTTAGGGTTAGGGTTAGGGTTAGGGTAAGGTTTACGGTTAGGTTTAGGGATAGGGTTAGGGTATGGGTTGGGGTTAGGGGTTACGGTTAGTGTTAGGGTAAGTTTAAGGGTTAGGGTTAGGGTTAGGTTTAGGGATAGTGTTAGGATAAGGGTTAGTGTTAGGGTTAGGGTTAGGGTAAGTGTTAGGGGTAGGGTCAGGGTTAGGGATAGTGTTAGGATAAGGGTTAGTGTTAGGGTTATAGTTAGGGTAAGGGTTAGGGGTAGGGTCAGGGTTAGGTTTAGGGTTAGGGTAAGGGTTAGGGTTAGGGTTATTGTTAGGTTTAGGGTTAGGGAAAGGGTTAGGGTTAGGGTTAAGGTCAGGGTTAGTTTAGGTTTAGGGTTAGGGTTAGGGTTAGGGTAAGGGTAAGGTTCAGGGTTAGGATTGGGGTTAGAGTAAGGGTAAGGGTTAGGGTTAGGGTTATGGTAACAGTTAGGTTTAGGGTTACGGTTGGGGTAAGTGTAAGGCTTAGGGTTAGGGTTAGGGTTAGATTTTGCCGGGGCCTCCCGGCAGCAAATTGGGGTTCCTGAAATAAGGGGCAGGGACTGGAAAAATTAGAAGAGAGACAAACACATCGGGTCCTGGAGGTCTGCAGCCCAAGCAAAAACTGCCGCCTCGTTTATTCTTAACTCAAAGTTTTTATCCCTTCTCGAGACCAGGGCACTGCCAGGTGTTACATCCAGATGGTTAATCAGGGAACTGTTGGGGGTTACGTTCATATGGTAAATCTCAGATCAATTGAACAGGAGAAGGCCAAAAAGCAATAAGACAATCAAGCAATTATCTGATGCAAATCAAAGTACAGTTTGATTCCACTCTTGCTCCCGACATATCCCCCATCTTTATTTTAAAAGAAACACAAGTGCAATTTCTATTCTTTCCACTATCTCTAATTATCTCATTATCCTGTCTCACTTTCCAAAAATGACTGGTCCTTTCATCTAAAGGGGATAGATGGGCGGAGATTCAGCTTCTGTGACTTCTTCAAGCTGACTCAGGGGTGTTGTCTCTGTGCTTGACCAGGGACCTTAAGAAGTCTATCCTGTTTTATTAGGGATTGCAAGGATTAGATATCAGGAATGATAATTTGCTCCAAACTGGAGATCATATTTAGCATTTAACAACTGCACGAACCATTTTTGGCTACAATAGTGTAGTTACATAGCACCCATTTGCAAAGGCCTTTTCTTGATTGTCTGGGGAACTAAATTTCTGCAACCTTAACAATGCTTCAGTTGTCAGATCTAAACAGATTAATAGAGACACAAGTCTCAGATCCACAAACTTTTCCCGAATTTGTGGCTGGTGTCAAAAATAAATAAACAAATAAATAAATAAATAAAAATTTCGCTCAATTAGGGCTTTAAACTACCCATTATCACAGAAGATTGACAAGTTCCTGCCCAGTTATGAAAGGCACGGGCATTAGTAAGGCATGCTTACAAACTATTCTATGACCTCCCGGCTCTGATTAATTTGATCGGCCAAGCACAAGTGACTAAGATCTGACACCATCTCTGCCATCCAAGCAGAGGCTTTCTGCATCGTGTCCCAGTAGAGTTTCTCCACACAGGGATAAATGTCCCATTGGCAATTCACTTGCTTAGTTGCTGGACTTGAACTCAGGGCCTGGGCACTGTCCCTCAGCTCTCCAGCTCAAGGCTAGCACCATGCCACTTTTGAGTCCCAAACTCAGGGCCTGAGTGCCGCACCTCAGCTCTGCAGCTCAAGGCTTGCACTCTGCGGCTTCGAGCTCCAAAGCAACTCTGCTGCCAGATTATCTCACTGGGACTTTGCTTTGCCCGGGATTGGCTCAAAACTGCAGTTTTCAGATCAGTGAGTCCTACAAAAGGCCACGTTTCTCTCCAATTAGAGCAACAAGGTGGTCGACACAGAAATAGTCTCTAAGCATGAGCTTACCTAGAACCTGGAAAAGGCCAAAGTTACATCTGAATAAGGATTGCTGTTCTTCTCCAATGGGCTAGCTGGAAGTTTACAAGAGCAAGCTGAAATAGTAATTAAGCAATTACTTTGGTAGTCCTGATTTTCCTTTTCTCTCTTTTTTTTAAACATTTAAGACAACTTCACTTTCAAATATTGTTTAGAAACCCATTTCCAATGTTCTTAATAACTTTTACTGATACTGGCTTAAACAATTAACACCTTAGCCTTTATTTGCAATTGAAAAACCTTTAAGGGCACAAAGAACTCCTGCCCTAAGGCCCCCTAGGGCCCAAGGCACTCCTCTTGACTTCTAGAAAAAAGGGGCTCTTATGCAGTTTAGATTACTGTTTAAAACTCCAACAACAGTTTAAACTCAAATAACAGTTTTTCCCTAATGCAAGAACTATAGTCATCAGTGCACCAAAAGTCTAAGTCTGGACTTAGTTTCCTTCCCTTTTTTTAAACATTCCTTTAAAATACTAATCACATTGTCCACATTTTACCATCAGATTTCTAGTGTCAGTTTGCAAGAAAGGACAGGCAAAGTTTCTGACGTTAATGAACAATTTTACATTTAAATCTCTAATACATGTTTCCAAACTTTAACTTAAAGTAATAAATCCCAAATTCCCTAACCTCTCTGTGCTGAACAGGATACAATGTTTACAATGTAAACAGCTGTATGCCCTGCAATAAAATGCAGATTTCAGGATCTAGAAAAATATTTACCAGTTTTTCTTTAAGACAACACAATAATTCTATGAGACATTGTAAAACATTCAAACCTAATATTTTTCTTGAAGTTTTAAGCTTAGATTTACCCAATTGTCTTTGTGTTTAAGTATAAATTTATCCATTGTTTTATACAGCATGCTGACAATTTAACCTTGAACATGTTCACTCACTCATTCACACACATTCATACTCAAAGATCATAAAGCGCGCAAAATTAATATCGGCCGTTCAATTTCCGGAAGTTTGTGTCAAGAGAGTTTTGCCAATTTTACTCTTACAGGTGAGAACCAGGTTCGAAACAAAACTTTTTGCAAGGCAACTTAGCTGGAATTTATTTTTCCAGGGCTTGTTACAACTGCAGACATGGGGGAGCGGCCATGCTAGGCCCAGAAATGTTCAAATAAAGAACAAGGATGTGTGCTTGAGTACGCACAGAAAAACCATAAGGATCCATATTTAGAAATGGTACCAATTTTTAAAGACAAAACTGGACAAGGAAAAATATGTAACACGAGCAAGACAGAGAAACGGAGACTTTTAAATAATCAGACATTGACATATAACAAGAAAATTGGACTCAATCAGATACACTTAACAGCTATTTTTAGATTTAGACATGTCTTGCTGGTGGGACTCTCAGGTATGCCTTGATATTGACAAGAAACTCAGAAGGGGAAGGGGGGTCAAGGCGTCCCTTGACCACCCAGGCCTCTATTTTAGGCCCACAGTGCATCCCTTTTTTTTTAAATAAATAAATAAAATAAAATAAAATAAAAAAAATAAAACAAAACACAGACATACAGGGGGTCGGCCGACTTCTACTTACCTCTGGAGGCCTTTGCTTTTCACCTGGGCATCTTTTACAAAAAAGGTTATTAAGAAGAGGGATGGTAAAGACAAAATAATGTCACATATTAAATTGTGTAGAGTCAATGAATATGTTAAAAGGTCCCTACATAATAGTAAAAGGAGGAGAAACACAGCTCATATGAATGTGTGGAACAAGTGGATCAGTAGCAGTCCCGATTGATATGCACAAATAACTCAGGTCCTTCCCACGTCGCAGGATGCACCACTGGAGGGTTGGGGGTGTAGGCCCAGTGAGTCGCTGCTTGGATGGCCACTGTCACTCTCCACGATCCGAACGCAGCGTTCAGGCAGCCAGCGGGCGTCATCTTCTCCTTGTGAAAAAACACATACATGCCCTCGACCCCAGGTTAGAACAGGATCGGGTCCATGCCAAGTACCAGTTAGGGGATCTTTCCACTTCACTAAGGCAAAAGCACGCTGCTCTCTTTTTTCCCAGAATCGCTGAGCAGCAGATAAATTATTTGAATCCAAATTCAAAAAATTTAACACAAATAAAGCATGATTAAGTATATTCACAGGGGTAGCGGGATATGACTCTCCTTTCTGTATTTTAGCAATTTGATGTTTTAATAATCCATTAGCTCTCTCCACGATGCCTTGACCTTGAGGATTGTAAGGAATGCCTGTAATATGAGTGATATTATAGGAATGGCAGAAGGATTGAAATGCTCGGCTTGCATAGCCAGGGCCATTATCTGTTTTTATTTGCGAGGGAATCCCCATCACAGCAAAGCATCGAATGCAGTGAGAAATACAATGTTTAGTGGCTTCCGCAGCAAGGGGGGTGGCCAAGATAAAATTAGAATAAGTATCTAAGTAACATGAACATATTTTAATCGGCCAAATGATGGAACATGCGTGACATCCATCTGCCAAATGTGATTAGAAAGCAGTCCTCGTGGATTTATGCCTAAATGGGGGGCTGGTGAAAAAGGGACACAGTTGGAGCAAGTCTTAACTATTTGCCTCGCTGCTTCTCTAGATAATTTGAATTGTTGGCGCAAGGCTCGACTGTTTTGATGGTGGATGGCATGTGACTGCTTAGCAAGTTCAACCTGAGTTAAGTAAACTCTGGTGGCGGAGTCAGTAACTGCATTGCCCTCACTTAAAGGGCCAGGAAGATTAGTGTGAGCTCGAACAAAGCCAAAAAAACAGGGGTGGTTGCGAGAACAAAGCAAAGTTTGTATTTGGCAAAATTGGGTCTGAATATTGGAGTTAGTAGTTCCAATAAAGGGAACAGTTTCTATGACTTGAAGAGCACGAATTACATATTGACTGTCTGAGTATAAGTTAAAGGGCTCGTCTTGTAACAGGACGAGTGCTTGTAAAACAGCCTCTAATTCCACCTCTTGGGCGGAGGAAAAACCTGTAACCCAAGATTGAGTTTTCCCATTAATGGTCAAAGCAGCCGTTCCATTTGAGGATCCATCTGTAAATACCAAAGCGGCAGAAGATAAAGGCGAGGCCTGTACTATGGAAGGAAATAGAAACGTATGACACGCAGCAAATTGGAGAAGTTTGTTAGACGGGTAGTGATGCAAAATTTTTCCCGTATAATTGGCCCAAGCAATGGCCCAAGGATCGCAATGGGCGAATAGCCAATCTTGTTGTTGTAAATTATATGGGACACAGATAAAATGAGGTTCCTGACCTAAATATTTACGGGAATCCACTCGGCACATGTGTATCAGATTAGCTACCAATTCGTAGTAGGGGGTCAGCACTTTGCCGGGTGTTGATGGTAGATAAAGCCATAAAAGTGGGCCATCCTGCCACAATACAGCAGTTGGGGAGTGAGAAGTAGCTAAAATGTAAACTCCCCAGGGTTTAGAATAGTCACAATAGGTCATTTGTTGCTGGGAAATTGCCTTTTCTACAATTTGGATGGCCCTCCTGGCGTCAGGATTTAATTCGCGCAAGGATGTAGGGTTGGTATCTCCCTTTAAGAGATCAAAGAGGGATTTTAACTCTCCAGTGGACAGCTTTAAATAAGGCCAAAGCCAATTTATATCTCCTAAAAATTGCTGAAAATCATGAAGAGTTCTTAAGTGTGAAGTTTTTAATTGTACTTTTTGGCTTTTAAAATATTGTGGGCCTAATATATGGCCTAAATACGTAAAAGGGGGATGTTCCTGAAACTTTTCAGCTGCTATTATAAGGCCAAAGAGGCTCAGATCTTGCTTTAGTTGTCCAAAGGCTTGTCATACGACGATAGGGTCAGAACAAGCCAACAAGATGTCATCCATATAATGAACAATATAAACAGAAGAAAATTTTTCACGAGTGGAAGAAATGGCTCTAGCTACAAAACTTTGACATAAAGTTGGGCTATTTGCCATGCCCTGTGGAAGCACAAGCCAATGATATCGCTTCATGGGTTCTTTAAAATTAACAGAGGGGACACTGAAGGCAAAGCGCTTACAGTCTTGAGGCGCCAGGGGTATAGTATAGAAACAATCCTTCAAATCTATAATAATCTTATAAGTATCCTTTGGGATTGCCATGGGTGAAGGCAAGCCAGGCTGTAGGGCCCCCATCAGTTCCATTGTGGCATTTATTTTTCTCAAATCCTGTAACAGCCTCCATTTACCTGACTTTTTCTTTATAACAAAAATTGGAGAATTCCATGGAGAGTTAGAAGGGGCCACATGCCCCAAGTCCAGCTGTTCCTGTACTAGCTGCTGTACTGCAATGATCTTTTCTAGTGAAAGAGGCCACTGTTCGACCCATACCGGTAGTTCAGAGAGCCAATTTATGGGATCAGCATGAGGGGCAGGACAAACGACAGCTCCCATTAAGGAATACCCTAATCCTTGTCTCGTAGGGCGAGACTGGGGTTGGAGCGGCTCTAGCTCCCCCTGTGCTGCTCGGCCTAGTCCCCTAAAGGGGAGGAGGCCTTGATCAAGTAACTGCTTAGTGACCGCAGCACTAGGACTAAACATATACACTCCCATTTTTTCCATGATATCACGACCCCATAAATTAATTGGCAGATGATCCAGGACAAATGGCTGAAAATGACCAGAGTGCCCTTCCTCATCTCTCCAAACAAGGATCGCACTGCTCTGCTGTGGGTCAGTTGCTTGCCCAACCCCCTGTAGGGAAGTCATAGAGGTTGTCAGGGGCCATTGGGCTTGCTAATGTTTTTTAGATATCACAGACACATCTGCTCCAGTGTCTAATATTCCCTTAAAGGGCTTTTCTTGTATAAATATAGTCATCTCAGGCCTCTCTTGTTTTATGCCTTGTACCCAATAGATATCAGAAGATCTAAATCCTCTCTGTCCACATGGGGAATTAGTAGTCTCCCCGGGAGGTAAATGGACGAGTATTAGTTGTGCCAATTTTTGACCGGCTGGGATCGATACCACGTGTTTCGGGGCAGAGGCCATAACTGATTTCTCCAGTAAAATCCTGGTCAATTTTGCCAGGTGTAATCTGTATCCCTTTAAGGGCTGAGCTACTTCGCCCTAACAGCAATCCAGCCACTCCCGGGGGAAGGGGGCCGAAGACCCCCGTGGGGAGAGCTTGTGTCCCCATCTCTGGGGTCAATACTGAGCAGGTGGAGGAACAGAGGTCCAATCCTGCACTGCCTGGGGTGGCACGGAGGAGGCCGGAGACTGATCTTGGGGGGTTGTTAGAAGATGCACTTGTGGCCGAGAAGGGGGAGGGACTGCCCCATGGTTTTGCGGGGCCAGGGGCTGGCCCCTCCTCCAGTTTCCCAAAAGCGGGCGGCCATTGCGATCTGTTCTTGACCTGCAATCTTTAGCCCAGTGCTTCCCTTTACCACAGCGTGGACATGTGCCAGGTGATTTTTCTCTCTTTTGCCTGGCCTGGCGTGGGCATTGCGTCATCTAATGTCCTATTTGTCCACAAGAAAAGCAACGCCCTGGGGGTCTAGCATCCCGAGAATGCCGCTGATCTCTATATTTTAGAGACTCAGTAACAGTCTTTCCTTGAGGAGCGGCGGCTAAAGTAAGGCCTTGTACATGGGAGGGTCCAATATCAGCACACAGTGAAATAAAGTCCGTGATTCCTCCCTTATTCCTATGGGGTCTGATAGCCGCCTGACAGGCGGCGTTGGCATTTTCATAGGCTATGTGTCTAACTATACTCTTCCTTGCATTCTCATCTTGTACTAGGCAGTCTGCAGTCTCCATTAATCGAGACAAAAATTCTAGATAAGGTTCATTCGGTCCCTGTTTAACTTCTACTAGATTTTTTGTATGATTGGAATTGCATAACTTTTTCCAAGCCTCTCTCGCCGCAGCATTTATTTGTAAATAGGCCTCCTTTGCATAACCCAATTGATCTTCGGTGTTTTTATAGGTTCCCTCTCCTAACAACTGATCAACAGTGTAAGGCAGGTTCTTAGACCTATTTGTTTCAATTTTAGCCCGACACTGTGCAGTGAACTCTGTCTCCCATAATAAGTACTCTCCTGCACTAAGGCATGCTCTGGCAAGCCGCTTCCAGTCATTTGGGCATGCAATACCAGCACACGCAGCCTCCAATATTACTTGAGTAAAAGGGGCAGTTGGCCCATATTGGGAGCAGGCATTTTTTAAATCCTGTAATAGTTTAACAGGAACAGGTTGATGGTATACTTGTTCATCATGATCAACTAAACTAGGGAAGCATCGAGGCCCTGAAATACCTTCCCTCTCTCTAGCAGCCTGAGCCAGGTTTCATTGCGATGCACTGTGCCTGGTTGTAGTGCCTGTTAAAAGGGACTTGTTGCTAGGGCCTTTAGGCTTGCCTAAAGGTTGAGAAAGGGATTGAGGCCGTAAGGCTGCAGCTGGAGGCAGTGGGTGTGAGGGGTAAGGTCTAGAATCAGACACCATAGTGGCCTGAGGGTCATATTTCTTTCCTACTTCTGGGGGGGCTCTCTGCTCTGTCCCCATTTTCGATAGAAGATGTAGCATTTCTTCTAACTTCTTCTCTATCGTAGCCACCCGGCCCTCCAATGACTCATCATAACTTTCCTCCTTGGTATTCAGACCTGAATTCTGATACTCAATATCTACTGGTTGTTGTTCCCTTTTCAAGATCTCACTTGGACTCTCTTGGGCTGCGGCATATGGCTCAGCCTCAGGTTCTTCAGAAGGGTCCTTTAACTCATAAAGTTCCCTTAATTCAAGATTAAGTTCAGCATTTTCATGTAGAGGATCTATGTATTCACTTACTAAATTCCGTACAGTAGCAGCCTCTACTGGGGTCTTTTCGGGGCCATATACATCATAATAATCTAGAATTCTTTTTCCTATCCGATGCCAGGCTTTTGGAATTCCTCCTCTATAGACCTCGGGTATGCCTCCTCGAGAAACTGTAGGAAGCTCTGAAGCACCCCTTTTTCCACCCACGTTCCGTGGGCTTCAAATAGGCCTGTTAAGATCGGTAGAAATAACCCATGGCTATTAGCTTGACCCATAATTTTTACTCCTGACTATACTCTCTTAATAGTCCTATGATGTGTTACTCACCACAGGGAGGGGTCCTTCACCTTCGTCCCAGATTTTCAGGTCCCTGTTCGGGCGCCAGATGCCGGGCCTCCCGGCAGCAAATTGGGGTTCCTGAAATAAGGGGCAGGGACTGGAAAAATTAGAAGAGAGACAAACACATCGGGTCCAGGAGGTCTGCAGCCCAAGCAAAAACTGCCGCCTCGTTTATTCTTAACTCAAAGTTTTTATACCTTCTCGAGACCAGGGCACTGCCAGGTGTTACATCCAGATGGTTAATCAGGGAACTGTTGGGGGTTACATTCATATGGTAAATCTCAGATCAATTGAACAGGAGAAGGCCAAAAAGCAATAAGACAATCAAGCAATTATCTGATGCAAATCAAAGTACAGTTTGATTCCACTCTTGCTCCCGACAAGATTTAGTGTTGTGGTTAAGGTTAGAGTTAGGGTAAGGGTTAGGGTTAGGGTTAGGTTTAGGTTTAGGGTTAGGGTTAGGGTTAGGGTTAGGTTTAGTGTTGGGGTTAACGTTAGGGTTAGGGTTAGAGTTAGGGTTAGGGTAAGGGTATGTGTTAGGGTTAGGTTTAGGGTTAGGTTTAGGGTTTGGGTTAGGATAAGGGTAAGGGTTAGGGTTAGGGTTAGGGTTATTGTTAGGTTTAGTGTTGGGGTTAACGTTAGGGTTAGGGTAACTGTTAGGGTTAGAGTAAGGGTTAGGATTAGGTTTAGGGTTAGGGATAGGTTAAGGGTAAGGTTTAGTGTTACAGTTAGGGTTAGGGTTAGGGAAAGGGTAAGGGTTAGGGTTAGGGTTAGGGTTAGTGTAAGGATTAGGGTTAGTGTTACTGTTAGGGTAAGGGTTAGAGTTAGGGTTAGGGTTAGCATTAAGGTTAGTGTTAGGGTTAGGGTAAGGGTAAGGGTTAGGTTTAGGGTTACGGTTAGAGTTAAGGTTAGGGTTAGGATTAGGGTAAGTGCAAGGGTTAGGTTAGGGTTAGGGTTTGGGTTAGGGTAAGGGTTAGGTTTAGGTTTAGGGTTAGGTTTAGGGTTAGGTTTAGGGTTAGGGTTAGGGTAAGGGTAAGGGTTAGTGTTAAGGTTAGGGTTAGGGTTAGGGTTAGGGTTAGGGTTACGTTAAGGGTAAGGGTTAGGGTTAGGTTTAGGGTTAGGGTTAGGGTAAGGGTAAGGGTTAGGTTTAGTGTTAAGCTTAGGTTTAGGGTTAGGGTTAGGGTTAGGGTTAGGGAAAGAGTAAGGGTTAGGGTTAGGGTTAGGATTAGGCTTAGGGTTAGGGTAAGGGTTAGGGTTAGGGTTAGGGTTAGTGTTAGGGTTAGGGTAAGGGTTAGGGTTAGGGTCAGGGTTAGGGTTAGGGTTAGGGTAAGGGTTAGGGTTAGGGTTAGGGATAGGGTTAGGGTTTGGTTTCGGGTTAGGGGTTAGGGTTAGTGTTAGGGTCAGGTTAAGGGTTAGGTTTAGTGTTAGGGTTAGGGATAGTGTTAGGATAAGTGTTAGGGTTAGGGTTAGGGTAAGGGTTAGGCGTAGGTTTAGGGTTGGGGTTAGGTTTAGGGTAAGGGTTAGGGTTAGGGTTATTGTTAGGTTTAGGGTTAGGGTTAGGGTTATGGTAAGGTTTAGGGTTAGGGTTAGGGTTAGGGTAAGGGTAAAATTTATGGTTTGGATTGGGGTTAGAGTTAGGGTAAGGGATAGGGTTAGGGTTAGGTTTATGGAAAGGGTTAGGGTTAGGTTTATTGTTAGGTTTAGGGTTAGGGTTAGGGTTAGGGCAAGGGTTAAGCTTAGGGTTAATGTTAGGGTTACGTTTAGGTGTAGAGGTAGGGTTAAGGTTAGGGTAAGGGTAAGGTTTAGGGTTAGGATTGGGGTTAGAGTTAGGGTAAGGGTTAGGGTTAGGGTTAGGATTATGGTTAGGTTAGTGTTACGGTTAGGGTAACGGTAAGGGTTAGGGTTAGGGTTAGGGTTAGATTTAGTGTTGTGGTTAAGGTTAGGGTTAGGGTAAGGGTAAGGGTAAGGATTATTGTTAGGTTTAGGGTTAGGTTTAGGGTTAGAGTAATGGTAAGAGTTAGGGTTAGAGTTAGGGTTAGGGTTAGGTTAGGGGTTAGGGTAAGGGTAAGTTGTAGGTTTAGGTTTGGGTTAGGATAAGGGTAAGAGTTAGGGTTAGGGTTAGGGTTAGTGGTTAGGGTTAGGGTTAGGGTTAGGTTTAGGGTAAGGGTTAGGGTTAGGAGTTAGTGTTAGGTTTAAGGTAAGGCTTAGGGTCAGTGTTATGGTTAGAGTTAGGGTAAGGGTTAGGGTTAGGTTTGGGGTTAGGGTAAGGGTTAGTGATAGGGTTCGGTTTAGGTTAAGGGTAAGTGTTAGGGTTAGGGTTATGGTTAGGGTTAGGGTAAGGGTTAGGGTTAGGTTTAGGGTTAGAGTTAGGTTTAGGGTTAGGTTTAGTGTAAGCGTAAGGTTAGGGTTAGGGTTAGGGTTATGGTTAAGTTTGAGGTTAGGGTTAGTGTAAGGTTTAGTGTTAGGGTTAGGGTAAGGGTTAAGGTTAGGGTTAGTCTTAGGGTTAGAGATAGGGTTAGGGTAAGATTAAGGGTTAGGTTTAGTGTTAGGGTTAGGGTTAGGGTAAGGGGTAGGGATTAGGGTTATGGTTAGGGTTAGGGTAAGGGTTAGGGTTAGGGTTAGGGTTAGGGTAAGGGTAAGGGTAAGGGTAAGGGTTAGGGTTACAGTTAAGGTTAGGTTTACGATTAGGGTTAGGGTTAGGGTAGGGTTAGGGTTAGGGTTAGGGTTAGAGTAAGGGTAAGGGTAAGGGTTACAGTTAAGGTTAGGTTTACGTTTAGGGTTAGGGTTAGGGTAGGGTTAGGGTTAGGGTTAGGGTTAGGGTGAAGGGTAGGGTTAGGGTGAGCGTAGGGTAAGGGTTAGGGTTAGGTTTATTGTTAGGGTTATGGTAAGGGTAAGGGTTAGATTTAGAGTTAGGGTTAGGTTTAGGGTTAGGGTTAGGTTTAGGGTAAGGGTAAGGTTTAGGGTTAAGTTTAGGGTCAGGGTTAGGGTTAGGTTTAGGTTTAGGGTTAGGGTTAGGGTAAGGGTAAGGGCTAGGTTTAGGATTATGGTTAGGGTTAGGGTTAGGGTAATGGTTAGGGTTAAGGTTAGGGTTAGGTTTAAGGTTAGGGTTAGGGTAAGATTAACGGTAAGGTTTAGGGTTAGGGTTAGGGTCAGTTTTCGGGTTGGGTTTTAAAGTTAGGTTTAGGGTTAGGGTAAGGGTAAGGGTTAGGATTAAGGTTAGGGTTAGGGTAAGGTTTAGGGTTAGAGTTAGGATTAGGGTTATTTTTAGGGTTACGATTAGGGTTAGGGTTTAGCGTTAGGGTAGGGGTATGTGTTAGGTTTAGATTTAGAGTTAGGGTTAGGCTTAGTGTTAGGGTTAGCGTTAGGGTAAGGGTAAGGGTTAGGGTTAGGTTTAGGGTTAAGGTTAGACTAAGCGTTAGGTTTAGGGTTAGGGTTAGGTTTAGGGTAAGGGTTAGGGTTAGGTTTCGGGTAAGTGTAAGGTTTAGGGTTAGGGTTAGGTTTTGGGTTAGGGTAAGGGTAAGGGTAAGGGTTAGGGTTAGAATTAGGGTTAAGTTTAGGTTTACGGTTTGGGTAAGTGTAAGGGTTAGGGTTAGGGTTAGAGTTAGGGTAAGGGTTAGAGTTAGGGTTAGGGTAGGTGTTAGGGTAAGGATAAGTGTTAGGGTTAGGGTAAGGGTTAGGATAAGGGTAAGGGTTAGGGTTAGGGTTAGGGGTTAGGGTTAGGGTTAGGGTTAGGGTTTGGGTAAGGGTTAGGTTTAGGGTTAGGGTTAGGGTTAGTGTTGAGTTTAGGGTTCAGGTTAGGGTAAGGGCAAGGGTTAGGGTTAGGTTTAGGGTTAAGGTTAGGGTTAGGGTTAGTGTTAGGGTTAGGTTGAAGGTTAGGGTTAGGTTAAGGGTAAGGGTTAGGGTTAGGGTTATGGTTAGGGTTAGCGTTAGGGTTAGGGTTAGGGTAAGGTTTAAGGTTAGGGTTAGGGTAAGGGTTAGGTTTAGGGTTAGGGTTACGGTTACGGTTAGGGTTAGGGTTAGGGGTTAGCGTTAGTGTTATGTTTAGGCTTAGGGTTAGGTTAAGGATAAGAGTTAGGGTAAGGGATAGGGTTAGAGTTCCGGTTAGGTTTAGGGTTAGGGTTAGTGTAAGGGTTAGGGTTAGGTTTAGGGTTATGGTAAGTGTTGGGGTTAGGGTTAGACTTAGAGTTAGGGTTAGGGTAAGGGTAAGGGATAGGGTTAGGGTAAGTGTTAGGGTTAGGGTGAGGGTTAGGGTTAGCGTAAGGGTAAGGGATAGGGGTAGGGATAGGTTTAGGGTTAGGGTAAGGGTTAGGTTTAGGTTTAGGGTTAGGTTTAGGGTTAGGTTTAGGGTTAGGGTTAGGGTAAGGGTAAGGGTTAATGTTAAGGTTAGGGTTATGGTTAGGGTTAGGGTTAGGGTTACGTTAAGGGTAAGGGTTAGGGTTCGGTTTAGGGTTAGGGTTAGGGTAAGGGTAAGGGTTAGGTTTAGTGTTAAGCTTAGGTTTACGGTTAGGGTTAGGGTTAGGGAAAGAGTAAGGGTTAGGGTTAGGGTTAGGATTAGGCTTAGGGTTAGGGTAAGGGTTAGGGTTAGGGTTAGGGTTAGTGTTAGGGTTAGGGTAAGGGTTAGGGTTAGGGTCAGGGTTAGGGTTAGGGTTAGGGTAAGGGTTAGGTTTAGGGTTAGGGATAGGGTTAGGGTTTGGTTTCGGGTTAGGGGTTAGGGTTAGTGTTAGGGTCAGGTTAAGGGTTAGGTTTAGTGTTAGGGTTAGGGATAGTGTTAGGATAAGTGTTAGGGTTAGGGTTAGGGTAAGGGTTAGGCGTAGGTTTAGGGTTGGGGTTAGGTTTAGGGTAAGGGTTAGGGTTAGGGTTATTGTTAGGTTTAGGGTTAGGGTTAGGGTTATGGTAAGGTTTAGGGTTAGGGTTAGGGTTAGGGTAAGGGTAAAATTTATGGTTTGGATTGGGGTTAGAGTTAGGGTAAGGGATAGGGTTAGGGTTAGGTTTATGGAAAGGGTTAGGGTTAGGGTTATTGTTAGGTTTAGGGTTAGGGTTAGGGTTAGGGCAAGGGTTAAGCTTAGGGTTAATGTTAGGGTTACGTTTAGGTGTAGAGGTAGGGTTAAGGTTAGGGTAAGGGTAAGGTTTAGGGTTAGGATTGGGGTTAGAGTTAGGGTAAGGGTTAGGGTTAGGGTTAGGATTATGGTTAGGTTAGTGTTACGGTTAGGGTAACGGTAAGGGTTAGGGTTAGGGTTAGGGTTAGATTTAGTGTTGTGGTTAAGGTTAGGGTTAGGGTAAGGGTAAGGGTAAGGATTATTGTTAGGTTTAGGGTTAGGTTTAGGGTTAGAGTAATGGTAAGAGTTAGGGTTAGAGTTAGGGTTAGGGTTAGGTTAGGGGTTAGGGTAAGGGTAAGTTGTAGGTTTAGGGTTGGGTTAGGATAAGAGTAAGGGTTAGGGTTAGGGTTAGGGTTAGTGGTTAGGGTTAGGGTTAGGGTTAGGTTTAGGGTAAGGGTTAGGGTTAGGAGTTAGTGTTAGGTTTAAGGTAAGGCTTAGGGTCAGTGTTATGGTTAGAGTTAGGGTAAGGGTTAGGGTTAGGTTTGGGGTTAGGGTAAGGGTTAGTGATAGGGTTCGGTTTAGGTTAAGGGTAAGTGTTAGGGTTAGGGTTATGGTTAGGGTAAGGGTAAGGGTTAGGGTTAGGTTTAGGGTTAGAGTTAGGTTTAGGGTTAGGTTTAGTGTAAGCGTAAGGTTAGGGTTAGGGTTAGGGTTATGGTTAAGTTTGAGGTTAGGGTTAGTGTAAGGTTTAGTGTTAGGGTTAGGGTAAGGGTTAAGGTTAGGGTTAGTCTTAGGGTTAGAGATAGGGTTAGGGTAAGGTTAAGGGTTAGGTTTAGTGTTAGGGTTAGGGTTAGGGTAAGGGGTAGGGATTAGGGTTATGGTTAGGGTTAGGGTAAGGGTTAGGGTTAGGGTTAGGGTTAGGGTAAGGGTAAGGGTAAGGGTAAGGGTTAGGGTTACAGTTAAGGTTAGGTTTACGATTAGGGTTAGGGTTAGGGTAGGGTTAGGGTTAGGGTTAGGGTTAGAGTAAGGGTAAGGGTAAGGGTTACAGTTAAGGTTAGGTTTACGTTTAGGGTTAGGGTTAGGGTAGGGTTAGGGTTAGGGTTAGGGTTAGGGTGAAGGGTAGGGTTAGGGTGAGCGTAGGGTAAGGGTTAGGGTTAGGTTTATTGTTAGGGTTATGGTAAGGGTAAGGGTTAGATTTAGAGTTAGGGTTAGGTTTAGGGTTAGGGTTAGGGTTAGGTTTAAGGTAAGGGTAAGGTTTAGGGTTAAGTTTAGGGTCAGGGTTAGGGTTAGGTTTAGGTTTAGGGTTAGGGTTAGGGTAAGGGTAAGGGCTAGGGTTAGGATTATGGTTAGGGTTAGGGTTAGGGTTATGGTTAGGGTTAAGGTTAGGGTTAGGTTTAAGGTTAGGGTTAGGGTAAGATTAACGGTAAGGTTTAGGGTTAGGGTTAGGGTCAGTTTTCGGGTTGGGTTTTAAAGTTAGGTTTAGGGTTAGGGTAAGGGTAAGGGTTAGGATTAAGGTTAGGGTTAGGGTAAGGTTTAGGGTTAGAGTTAGGATTAGGGTTATTTTTAGGGTTACGATTAGGGTTAGGGTTTAGCGTTAGGGTAGGGGTATGTGTTAGGTTTAGATTTAGAGTTAGGGTTAGGCTTAGTGTTAGGGTTAGCGTTAGGGTAAGGGTAAGGGTTAGGGTTAGGTTTAGGGTTAAGGTTAGACTAAGCGTTAGGTTTAGGGTTAGGGTTAGGTTTAGGGTAAGGGTTAGGGTTAGGTTTCGGGTAAGTGTAAGGTTTAGGGTTAGGGTTAGGTTTTGGGTTAGGGTAAGGGTAAGGGTAAGGGTTAGGGTTAGAATTAGGGTTAAGTTTAGGTTTACGGTTTGGGTAAGTGTAAGGGTTAGGGTTAGGGTTAGAGTTAGGGTAAGGGTTAGAGTTAGGGTTAGGGTAGGTGTTAGGGTAAGGATAAGTGTTAGGGTTAGGGTAAGGGTTAGGATAAGGGTAAGGGTTAGGGTTAGGGTTAGGGGTTAGGGTTAGGGTTAGGGTTTGGGTAAGGGTTAGGTTTAGGGTTAGGGTTAGGGTTAGTGTTGAGTTTAGGGTTCAGGTTAGAGTAAGGGCAAGGGTTAGGGTTAGGTTTAGGGTTAAGGTTAGGGTTAGGGTTAGGGTTAGGGTTAGGTTGAGGGTTAGGGTTAGGTTAAGGGTAAGGGTTAGGGTTAGGGTTATGGTTAGGGTTAGCGTTAGGGTTAGGGTTAGGGTAAGGTTTAAGGTTAGGGTTAGGGTAAGGGTTAGGTTTAGGGTTAGGGTTACGGTTACGGTTAGGGTTAGGGTTAGGGGTTAGCGTTTGTGTTATGTTTAGGCTTAGGGTTAGGTTAAGGATAAGAGTTAGGGTAAGGGATAGGGTTAGAGTTCCGGTTAGGTTTAGGGTTAGGGTTAGTGTAAGGGTTAGGGTTAGGTTTAGGGTTATGGTAAGTGTTGGGGTTAGGGTTAGACTTAGAGTTAGGGTTAGGGTAAGGGTAAGGGATAGGGTTAGGGTAAGTGTTAGGGTTAGGGTGAGGGTTAGGGTTAGCGTAAGGGTAAGGGATAGGGGTAGGGATAGGGTTAGGGTTAGGTTTACTGTTACGGTTAGGTTTAGGGTTAGGGTTAGGGTAAGGATAAGGGTTAGGGTTAAGGTTAGGGTTAGGGTTAGGGTTAGGGTTAAGTTTAGGGTTAGGGTGAGGGTAAGGGTAAGGGTTAGGGTTAGGTTTATTGTTAGGGTTATGGTAAGGGTAAGGGTCAGAATTATGGTGAGGTTTAGGTTTAGGGTTAGGTTTAGGGTTAGGGTAAGAGTAAGGTTAAGGGTTACGGTTAAGGTTAGGTTTAGGGTAAGTGTAAGGTTTAGGGTTAGGTTTAGGGTTATGGTAAGGGTAAGGGTTAGGTTTAGGGTTTGGGTTAGGTTTGGGGATAGGGTTAGGGTAAGGATAAGGGTTAGGTTAGGGTTAGGGTTAGGGTTAGGGTTAGGGTTAAGGGTAGGGTTAGGGTGAGCGTAGGGGTAAGGGTTAGGGTTAGGTTTATTGTTAGGGTTATGGTAAGGGTAAGGGTTAGATTTAGGGTTAGGGTTAGGTTTAGGGTTAGGGTTAGGGTTAGGTTTAGGGTAAGGGTAAGGGTTAGGGTTAAGTTTAGGGTTAGGTTTAGGTTTAGGTTTAGGGTTGGGGTTAGGGTAAGGTTAAGGGCTAGGTTTAGGATTATGGTTAGGGTTAGGGTTAGGGTAATGGTTAGGGTTAAGGTTAGGGTTAGGTTTAGGGTTATTGTTAGGGTAAGATTAAGGGTAAGGTTTAGGGTTAGGGTTAGGGTCAGTTTTCGGGTTGGGTTTTAAAGTTAGGTTTAGGGTTAGTGTAAGGGTAAGGGTTAGGATTAGGGTTAGGGTTAGGGTAAGGTTTAGGGTTAGGGTTAGGATTAGGGTTATTTTTAGGGTTACGGTTAGGGTTAGGGTTAGGGTTAGGGTAAGGGTATGTGTTAGGATTAGGGTTAGGATTAGGCTTAGTGTTAGGTTTAGCGTCAGGGTAAGGGCAAGGGTTAGGGTTAGGTTTAGGGTTAAGGTTAGGGTAAGGGTTAGGTTTAGGGTTAGGGTTAGGTTTAGGGTAAGGGTTAGGGTTAGGTTTCGGTAAGTGTAAGGTTTAGGGTTAGGGTTAGGTTTTGGGTTAGGTAAGGGTAAGGGTAAGTGTAAGGGTTAGAGTTAGGGTTAGGGTAGGTGTTAGGGTAAGGATAAGTGTTAGGGTTAGGGTTAGGATAAGGGAAAGGGTTAGGGTTAGGGTTAGGGGTTAGGGTTAGGGTTAGGGTTAGGGTTTGGGTAAGGGTTAGGTTTAGGGTTAGGGTTAGGGTTAGTGTTGGGTTTAGGGTTCAGGTTAGGGTAAGGGCAAGGTTTAGGGTTAGGTTTAGGGTTAAGGTTAGGGTTAGGGTTAGGGTTAGGTTGGGGTTTAGGGTTAGGTTAAGGGTAAGGGTTAGGGTTAGGGTTATGGTTAGGGTTAGCGTTATGGTTAGGGTTAGGGTACGCGTTAAGGTTAGGGTTACGGTAAGGGTTAGGGTTAGGGTTAGGTTTAGGGTTACGGTTACGGTTAGGTTTAGGGTTAGGGGTTAGGGGTAGTGTTAGGTTTAGGCTTAGGGTTAGGGTAAGGATAAGAGTTAGGGTAAGGGATAGGGTTAGGTTTCCGGTTAGGTTTAGGGTTAGGGTTAGTGTAAGGGTTAGGGTTAGGGTTAGGGTTAGGGTAATGGTTAAGTTTAGGGTTAGGGTTAGGGTAAGGGTAAGGGTTAGGGTTAGTTTTAGGGTTAGGGTAGGTGTTAGGGTTAGGGTTAGGCTTAGAGTTAGGGTTAAGGTAAGGGTTAGGGATAGGGTAAGGGTAAGTGTTAGGGTTAGGGTGAGGGTTAGGGTTAGGGTAAGGGTAAGGGATAGGGGTGGGTATAGGGTTAGGGTTAGGTTTAGGGTTAGGGTTAGGTTTAGGGTTAGGGTTAGGGTAAGGATAAGGGTTAGGGTTAAGGTTAGGGTTAGGGTTAGTTTTAGGGTTAAATTTAGGGTTAGGGTGAGGGTAAGGGTACGGGTTAGGGTTAGGTTTATTGTTAGGGTTATGGTAAGGGTAAGGGTCAGAATTATGGTGAGGTTTAGGTTTAGGGTTAGGGTTAGGGTTAGGGGAAGGGGAAGGTTAAGGGTTACGGTTAAGTTTAGGTTTACGTTTAGGGTTAGGGTTAGTGTAAGTGTAAGGTTTAGGTTTAGGTTTAGGGTTATGGTAAGGGTAAGGGTTAGGTTTAGGGTTAGGGTAAGGTTTAGGGTTAGGGTTAGGGTAAGGATAAGGTTTAGGTTAGGGTTAGGGTTAGGGTTAGGGTTAGGGTTAAGAGTAGGTTTAGGGTGAGCGTAGGGGTAAGGGTTAGGGTTAGGTTTATTGTTAGGGTTATGGTAAGGGTAAGGGTTAGAGTTAGGGTTAGGGTTAAGTTTAGGGTAAGGGTAAGGGTTAGGGTTAAGTTTAGGGTTAGGGTTAGGGTTAGGTTTAGGTTTAGGGTTAGGGTTAGTGTAAGGGTAAGGGCTAGGTTTAGAATTATGGTTAGGGTTAGGGTTAGGGTAATGGTTAGGCTTAAGATTAGGGTTAGGGTTAGGGTAAGATTAAGGGTAAGGTTTAGGGTAAGGGTTAGGGTCAGTTTTCGGGTTGGGTTTTAAAGTTAGGTTTAGGGTTAGTGTAAGGGTAAGGGTTAGGATTAGGGTTAGGGTTAGGGAAAGGTTTAGGGTTAGGGTTAGGATTAGGGTTATTTTTAGGGTTACGATTAGGGTTACGGTTTAGGGTTAGGATAAGGGTATGTGTTAGGTTTAGATTTAGGGTTAGGGTTAGGCTTAGTGTTAGGGTTAGCGTTAGGGTAAGGGCAAGGGTTAGGGTTAGGTTTAGGGTTAAGGTTAGGGTAAGGGTTAGGTTTAGGTTTAGGGTTAGGTTTAGGGTAAGGGTTAGGGTTAGGGTTAGGTTAAGTGTAAGGTTTAGGGTTAGGGTTAGGTTTTGGGTTAGGGTAAGGGTAAGGGTAAGGGTTAGGGTTAGAATTAGGGTTAAGTTTAGGTTTACGGTTTGGGTAAGTGTAAGGGTTAGGGTTAGGGTTAGAGTTAGGGTAAGGGTTAGAGTTAGGGTTAGGGTAGGTGTTAGGGTAAGGATAAGTGTTAGGGTTAGGGTAAGGGTTAAGATAAGGGTAAGGGTTAGGGTTAGGGTTAGGGGTTAGGGTTAGGGTTAGGGTTAGGGTTTGGGTAAGGGTTAGGTTTAGGGTTAGGGTTAGGGTTAGTGTTGAGTTTAGGGTTCAGGTTAGGGTAAGGGCAAGGGTTAGGGTTAGGTTTAGGGTTAAGGTTAGGGTTAGGGTTAGGGTTAGGGTTAGGTTGAGGGTTAGGGTTAGGTTAAGGGTAAGGGTTAGGGTTAGGGTTATGGTTAGGGTTAGCGTTAGGGTTAGGGTTAGGGTAAGGTTTAAGGTTAGGGTTAGGGTAAGGGTTAGGTTTAGGGTTAGGGTTACGGTTAGGGTTAGGGTTAGGGTTAGGGTGAGGGTTAGGGTTATGGTTAAGGTTAGGGTTAGGCTTAGAGTTAGCGTTAGGGTAAGGGTAAGGGATAGGGTAAGGGTAAGTGTTAGGGTTAGGGTGAGGGTAAGGGTAAGGGTTAGGGTTAGGTTTATTTTTAGGGTTATGGTAAGGGTAAGGGTCAGAGTTAGGGTTAGATTTAGGTTTAGGGTTAGGGTTAGGGTTATGGTTAGGGTAAGGGTTAGGGTTAAGGCTAGGGTTAGTGTTTGGTTGAGGGTTAGGGTTAGGGTTATGGTTAGGGTAAGGGTAAGGTCTAGGGTTAGGATTAGGGTTAGGGTTAGGGTAATGGTTAGGGTTAGGGTTAGCCTTAGGTTTAGGGTTAGGTTTAGGGTAAGGGTAAGGGTTAGGGTTAGGGTTAGGGTCAGGTTTAGGGTTGGGTTTTAAGGTTAGGTTTAGGGTTAGGGTAAGGGTATGTATTAGGGTTAGGTTTAGGGTTAGGGTTAGGGTACGGGTTAGAATATGTGTAAGTGTTAGGGTTAGGTGTAGGGTTAGGGTTAGGGTAGGGGTTACAGTAAGGGTAAGTGTTAGGGTTAGGTTTAGGTTTAAGGTTAGGTTTAGGGTAATGGTTAGGGTTAAGGTTAGGATTAGGGTTTAGGGTTAGGGTTAGGGTTAGTGTAAGGGTGAGGGGTAGGGTTAAGGTTAAGGTTAGGGTTAGCTGTTAGGGTAAGGGTTAGGGTTAGGGTTAGGTATATGGTTAAGGTTAGGGTAAGGGTTAGGGTTAGGGTAAGGATAAAGGTTAGTGTTAAGTTTAGGTAAGGGTAAGAGTAAGGGTTAGGGTTAGGGTTAGGGTTAGAGTTAGGGTTAGGGATAGGGTAAGGGTAAGGGTTAGGGTTAGGTTTAGGGTTTGGGTTAGTTTAAGTGTTAGGGTTAGGGTTAGGTTTAGGGTTAGGGTAAGGGTAAGGGTTAGGGTTAAGGTTAGGTTTAGGGTAAGGATTAGGATTAGGGTTAGGGTAAGTGTAAGGGTTAGGGTTAGGTTTAGGGTTATGGTAAAGGTAAGGATTTGGTTTAGGGTTAGGATTAGGTTCAGGGTTAGGGTTAGGGTAAGGATAAGGGTTAGGGTTAAGATTAGGGTGTGGGTTAGGTTTAAGGTTAAGGTTAGGGTTAGGGTGAGGGTAAGGGAAAGGGTAAGGGTTATGTTTAGGTTTTTTGTTAAGGTTATGGTAAGGGTAAAGATTAGAGTTAGATTTAGGGTTAGGTTTAGGGTTAGGCTTAGAGCGAGGGTTACGGTAAGGATAAGGTTTAGGGTTAAGGTTAGGGTTAGGGTTAGGGTTAGGGTTAGGTTTAGGTTTGGGTTTTAAGATTAGGGTTAGGTTTAGATTTAGTGTTAGTGTTAGCGTTAGGGTAAGGGTAAGGGTTAGGGTTAGGGTTAGATTTAGGTTTGGTTAGGGTTAGAGTAAGGGTAAGGGTTAGGCTTAGGGTAAGGGTAAGGTTTATGGTTAGGGTTAGGGCTAGGTTTAGGGTAAGAGTAAGGGTTAGGGTTAGGTTTAGGGTTAGCGTAAGGGTAAGGTTTAGGGTTAGGATTTGGTTAGGGTAAGGTTTAGGGTTAGGGTTAGGATAGGGGTTAGGGTAAGGGTAAGGGTTAGGGTTAGGGATAGGGATAGGGTTAGTGTTAGGATTAGGGTTAGGGTAAGGGTTAGGGTTAGGGTTAGGGTAAGGGTCAGGGTTAGGGTTAGGTTAAGCGTAATGGTTAGGTTTAGGATTAGGGTTAGGGTTAGGGTTAGCATTAAGGTTATTGTTAGTTTAGGGGTAAGGATTAAGGTTAGGGTTAGGGTTAAGGTTAGGGTTAGGCTTAGGGTAAGGATAAGAGTTAGGCTTAGGGATAGGGTTAGGATTCAGGTTAGGTTTAGGGTTAGGGTTAGGGTTATGGTAATGGTTAAGTTTAGGGTTAGGGTTAGGGTAAGGGTTAGGGTTAGGTTTAGCATTAGGGTAATGGTAAGGGTTAGAGTTATGGTTAGGGTTAAGGTAAGGTTAAGGGTTAGGTTTAGGGTTAGGGTTAGGTTTAGGGTTGGGGTAAGGGTAAGGGTTAGGGTTAGATTAGTGTTAGGGTTAGGGTAAGGGTTAGGGTTAGGGTTAGGGTAAGCATAAGGGTTAGGGTTAGGGTTAGGGTTGGGTTTAGGGTTGGGGTTAACGTTAGGGTTAGGGTTAGGGTAAGGTTAACTGTTAGGGTTAGGGTTAGGGTAAGGGTTAGGGTATGTGTTAGGGTTATGGATAGCGTTAGGGTAAGGGTTAGGGTTAGGGTTAAGGTATGGGTAAGTGTTAGGGTTAGGGTTAGGGTTAGGTTTAGGGTAAGGGTAGGGTTCGGTTTAGGATAAGGGTAAGTGTTAGGGTTAGGGTTAGGGTCAGTGTTAGGGTTAGGGTTGGGGTTAGGGTTAGGGTTAGGGTTAGGATAAGGGTTAGCTTTTGGGTTAAGGTAAGTGTATGGGTTAGGGTTAAGGTTAGGGTTAGTGTTAGGATTAGGGTTAGGGTTAGGGTAAGGGTTAGGGTTAGGGTTAGGGTTAGGGTTAGGGTAAGTGTTAGGGTTAGGGTTAGGGTTAGGGTTAGTTTAGGTTTACGGTTACAGATAGGGTTAGGGTTAGGGTAAGGGTATGTGTTAAGGTTAGGTTTAGGGTTAGGTTTAGGGTTAGGGTTAGGTTTACGGTAAGAGTTAGGGTTAGGTTTAGGGTAAGGGTAAGGTTTAGGGTTAGGGTTAGGGTTAGGTTTAGGGTAAGGGCAAGGGTTAGTTTTAGGGTTAGGGTAAGGTTAAGGCTTAGAATTAGGGTTAGGGTTATTGTTAGGTTTAGGGTTAGGGTTAGGGTTAGGGGAAGAGTAAGGGTTGGGTTTGGGTTAGGGTAGGGTTACGGTAAGGGTAAGGATAGGGTTAGGGTTCAGGTTAGGGTTGGAGTTAGGGTTAGGTTTAAGGTTATGGTTAGGGTGAGGGTAAGGTAAAGGTTAGGGTTATGTTTAGGGTTAGGGTTAGGGTTAGGGTTAGGGTTTGTGTTAGGTTTAGGTTTAGGTGTAGAGTTAGGGATAGGGTAAGTGTAAAGGTTAGGGTTAAAGTTTGGTTTATGGTTAGGTTTAGGGTTAGGGTTATGGTAAGGGTAAGGATTAGTTTTAGGATTAGGGTTGGGTTAGGGTAAGTGTTAGGGTTAGGGTTAGGTTTAGGGTTAGGGTAAGGGTAAGGGTTGGATTAGGGTTAGGGTTAGGTTTAGTGTTGGGGTTAAGGTTAGGGTTAGGGTAAGGTTTAGGATTAGGGTTAGAGTTAGGTTTAGTGTTAGGGTTACAGTTAGGGTTAGGGTTAGGGTTAGTTTAGGGGTATGTGTTAGGGTTAGGTTTAGGGTTAGTTTTAGGGTTAGCGTTAGAATAAGTGTAAGGGTTAGGGTTAGGGTTAAGGTACGGGTATGGTTAGGGTTAGGGTTAGGTGTTAGTGTTAGGGTTAGGGTTAGGTTTAGGGTTAGGGTTAGGGTAAGGGTAAGGTTTAGGGTTAGGGTTAGGATTAGGTTTAGGGTTAGGGTTAGGGTTAGGGTGAGGTGTTAGGGTTAGGGTTAGGGTTAGGTTTAGGGTTAGGGTTAGGGTAAGGGTAAGGTTTAGGGTTAGGGTTAGGGTTAGGTTTAGGGTTAGTGTTAGGGTAAGGGTAAGGTTAGGGTTAGGGTTAGGGTTAGGGTTAAAGTTAGGGTTAGGGTTAATGTTAGGGTTAGGGTTATGGTTATGGTTAGGTTTAGGGTTAGGGTTAAGGTAAGGGTAAGGGTTAGGGTTAGGTTTAGGGTTAGCGAAAGGTTAAGGTTAGGGTTAGGGTTAGGTTTAGGGTAAGGATTAGGTTTAGGGTTAGGGTTAGGGTAAGGGTTATGTTTAGGGTTAGAGTCAGCATTAAGTTTAGGCGTAGGGTAAGGGTAAGGGTTAGGGTTAGGGTAAGGATTACGGTTTGGGTTAGGGTTAGGTTTAGGGTTAGGGAAAAGATTAGGGTTAGGGTTAATGTTAGGTTCAGGGTTAGGGTTAGTGTAAGGGTAAGGGTTAGGGTTACGGTTAGGGTTAAGTTCAGGGTAAGGGTTAGGGTTACGGTTAGGCTTAGGGTTAGGTTAAGGGCAAGGGTTAATGTTAGGTTTAGTGTAATGGTATGGTTTAGGGTTAGGGTTAGGGTTAGGGTTAGGTTTTGGGTAAGGGTAAGGGTTAGGGTTAGGGTTAGGTTTAGGGTTAGGGTAAAGGGTAAGGTTTAGGGTTAGAGTTAGGTTTAGGGTTAGGGTAAGGGTTAGGGTTAGGGTTAGGGTTAGGTTTGGGGTTCGTGTAAGGGTAAGTGTTAGGGTTAGGGTTAGGGAAATGTTAGGGTTAGGGGTTAGGGTTAGTGTTACTGTTAGGTTAAGGTTTAGGGTTAGGGTTAGGGTTATGATAAGTGTTAGGATTAGGGTTAGGGTTAGGGTAAGCGTATGTGTTAGTGTTAGTGTTAGGTATAGGATTAGGTTTAGGGTAATGTATAGAGTTAGGGTTAGAGTTAGGTTTAGGGTTGGGGTTAAGGTTAAAGTTAGCGTTAGGGTAAGCTTAAGGGTTAGGGTAAGTGTAGGGTTAGGGATAGGGTTAGGGTAAGGGTATGGGTTAGGGTTAGGGTTAGGGTTAGGGGTTACTGTTAGGGTTAGGTTTAGTGTTAGGTTTAGGGTAAGTGTAAGGGATAGGGTTAGGAATAGGGTTAGGGTTAGAGTTAGGTTTAGGATTATGGTAAGTGTTGGGGTTAGGGTTAGGGTTAAGGTTAGGGTTAGGGTTAGGGTAAGGGTAAGGCTTAGGTTAGGGTTAGGATCAGGTTTAGGTTAAGGGTTAGGTTTAGATTTAGGGATAGGTTTAGGGTTAGGTTTAGGGATAGGGTTAGGGTAAGGGTAAGGTTAGGTTTATGGTTAGGGTTAGGGTTAGGGTTAGGGTAAGGGTAAGGGTTAAGGCTAGGTTTAGGGTTATGGTTAGGGTAAGGGTAAGGGTTAGGTTTAGAGTTAGGGTTAGGTTTAGGGTTTGGGTTAGGGTTAGGGTAAGGGTTAGGGTTAGGGTTTGGGTAAGGGTAAGGGTTAGGGTTAAGGTTAGGGTTAGGGTTAGGTTTAGAGTTAGGGTTAGGGTTAGGGTAAATAAAAGGGGTAGGTTTAGGGTTAGGGTTAGTGTAAGGGTTAGTGTTAGGGTTAGGGTTAGGGTTAGTGGTTAGGGTTAGGGTTAGGGTTAGGGTAATGGTTAGGGTTAGGCTTTGGGGTTAGGATTAGGGTTAGGGTTAGTTTATGGGTTAGGGTTAGGGTTTAGGGTTAGTATTAGGGTAAGTGTTAGGGTAACGGCAAGGGTTACGGTTAGGTTTAGGGTAAGGGTTAAGGTTAGGGTCAGGGTAAGGGTTAGGGTTATGGTTAGGGTTAGGTTTAGGATTAGGTTTAGGGTTAGGGTTAGGGTAAGGGTAAGGGTTAGGGTTAAGGTTAGGTTTAGGTTTAGGATTAGGGTTAGGGTAAGGGTAAGGTTTAGGGTTACATTTAGGGTTAGGGTTAGGGTAAGGGTAAAGGTGTGGGTTAGGGTTAGGGTTAGGGTAAGGGTAAGGGTTAGGGTTAGGGTTAGTATTCGGGTTAGGGTTAAGCATAGGGATAGGGTTAGGGTAAGGGTAAGGGTTAGGTTAGGGTTAGGGTTAGGGTTAACGTTAGGGTAAGGGTAAGGGTTAGGGTTAGGGTAGGGTTAGGATTAGGGTTAGGGATTACGGTTAGGTTTAGGGTAAGGGTTAGGGTTAGGGTTGGGGTTAGGTTTAGGGTTACAGTTAGGGTTAGGGTTAGGATAAAGGTAAGGGTTAGGGATAGGGTTAGGGTTAGGGTTAGGTTTAGGGTTAGGGTTAGGATAATGGTAAGGGTTAGGGTTCGGTTTAGGGTTAAGTTTAGGGTTAGGATTAGCGTTAGGGTAAGGGTTAGGTTTTGAGTTAGGGTTAGGTTTAGGGGTAGGGTTAGGGTTAGGGTTAGGATTAGGATAAGGGTAAGGGTTATGGTTATGGTTAGGGTTAGGGTTAGGGTTACGGTAAGGGTAAGTGTTAGGGTTAGGGTTAGGGTTAGGGTAACGGTAAGGGTTAGGTTAGGGTAAGGCTTAGGGTTAAGGTTAGGGTTAGGGTTAGGGTAAGTTTAAGGGTTAGGTTAGGGTTAGGGTTAGGGTTAGGGTAAGGGTTAGGGTTAGGGTTGGGGTTAGGTTTAGGGTTAGGGTTAGGGTTAGGGTTAGGGTAAGGGTTAGGTTTAGGGTTAGGGTTAGTTTTACAGTTAGGGTTAGGTTTAGGGTTAGGGTAAGCGTAAGGTTTAGGGTTAAGGTTAGGGTTAGTGTTTGGGTTAGGGTTAGGGTAAGGGTAAGGGTTAGTTTTAGTTTTAGGGTAAGGCTTAGGGTTAGGTTAGGGTTAGGTTTAGGGTTAGGGTTAGGGTTAGGGAAAGGATAAGGGTTAGGGTTAAGGTTAGGTTTAGGGTTAGGGTTAGGGTTAAGGGTTAGGGTTAGGGTTAGTTTTAGGTTTAGGTTAAGGGTTAGGGTAAGGGTAAGAGTTAGTGTTTGGGTTAGTGTTAAGTTGAGGGTTAGCGTTAGGGTTAGGTTTAGGTTAAGGCTATGTGTTAGGTTTAAGGTTAGGGTTAGGGTTAGTTTTAGTGTTAGGGTTAGGGTAAGGATTAGGGTTAGAAATGTGGTTAGGTTTAGGGTAAGGGTTAGGGTTAGGGTTAGGGTTATTGTTAGGTTTATGTTTAGGGTTAGGGTAAGGGTAAGGGTTAGGGTTAGGATTAAGTTTACTGTTGGGGTTAAGGTTAGGGTTAGGGTAAGGGTTTGGGTTAGGGGTTAGGGTTAGTGTTAAGGTTAGGTTAAGGGTTAGGTTTAGGATTAGGGTTAGGTTTAGGATAAGGGTTAGGGTTAGATTAAGGGTAAGTGTTAGGGTAAGGGTAAGAGTTAGGGTTAGGGTTAGGGTTAGAGTTAGGGTTAGGGTAAGGGTAAGGGTTAGGTTTATGGTTAGGGGTTATGGTTAGGGTTAGGTTTAGGGTTAGGGTTATGGTAAGGGTAAGGCATAAGTTTAGGGATAGGGTTAGGGTTAGGGTTAGGTTTAGGATTAAGATTAGGGTAAGGGTAAGAGTTAGGGTTAGGGTTAGGGTTAGAGTTAGGGTTAGGGTAAGGATAAGGGTTAGGTTTATGGTTAGGGGTTATGGTTAGGGTTAGGTTTAGGGTTAGGGTTATGGTAAGGGTAAGGCATAAGTTTAGGGATAGGGTTAGGGGTTAGGGTTAGGTTTGGATTAAGATTAGGGTAAGGGTAAGAGTTAGGGTTAGGGATAAGGTTAGGATTAGGTTTAGGGTAAGGGTAAGGGTTAAGTTAGGGTTAGGGTTAAGGTAAGGGTTATGGTTAGGGTTAGGTTTAGGGTTGGGGGTTAGGGTTATGATTAGTGTAAGGGCAAGGGTTAGGGTTAAGGTTAGGGTTAGGATTAGGGTTAGGGTAAGGGAAAGTGTTAGGGTTAGGTTTTAGTGTTATTGTTAGGATAAGCGTAAGGGTTAGGTTTAGGGTTAGGGTTAGCTTTAGGGTTAGGGTTAGGGTTAGGGAAAGAATAAGGGTTAGGTCTAAGGTTAGGTTTAGCTTTAGGGTTAGTGTTAGGTTAGGGTTAGGGTTAGGGTAAGGGTAAGGGTTAGGGTTACTTTTAGGGTTAGTGTTAGGGTAAGGGTAAGGGTTAGGGTTAGGGTTATGTTTAGGGTTACAGTTAGGGTTAGGTTTAGGGTTAGGGTAAGAGTAAGTGTTAGTGTTAGGATTAGGGTTAGGGTAGTTTAGGTTTAGGGTTAGGTTTAGGGTTAGGGTTAGGTAAGAGTAAGGGTTAGGTTTAGGGTTAGTGTTAGGTTTACTGTTGGGGTTAAGGTAAAGGGTTAGGGTAAGGGTTCGGGTTAGGGTTACGGTTAAAGTAAGGGTGAGGGTTAGGGTTAGGTTTAGGTTTAGGGTAAGGGTTAGAGTTAGGTTAGGGTAAGGGTAAGTTTTAGGGTTAGGGTTAGGTTTAGGGTTATGGTAAGGGTAAGGGTTAGGTTATGTGTAGGGTTAGGGTTAGGGTAAGGGTTAGGTTTAGAGTTAAGGTTTAGTTTAGGGGTAGGGTTAGGGTTAGGGTTAGGGTAAGGGTAAGGGTTACTGTTATGGTTAGGGTTAGGGTTAGGGTTAGGGTAAGGGAAACCATAAGGGCTAGGGTTAAGGTTAGGTTTAGGGCTAGGGTTAGGGTAAGGTTAGGATTAGGGTTAGGGTAAGGATAAGGGTTAGGGTTAGGTTTAGTGTTAGGGTTAGGGTAAGGGTAAGGGTTGGGGTTAGGTTTACTGTTAGGTTGAGGGTTAGGGTTAGGGTAAGGCTAAGTGTTAGGGTTAAGGTTAGGGTTAGGTTTAGGGTTAGGATAAGTGTTAGGGTTAGGATTACGGTTAGGGTTAGGGTAAGGGTTAGGGTTAGGGTTTGGGTTAGGTTTATGTTTAGGGTTAGGTTTAGAGATACGGTTAGGGTTATGGTTAGGGGTAGGGTAAGGGTATTTGTTAGGGTTAGGTTTAGGGTTAGGTTTAGGTTTAGCGTTAGGGTAAGGGTAAGGGTTAGGGTTAGGGTCAGGGTTAAGTTTAGGGTAAGGGTTATGGTTAGGTTTAGTGTAAGGGTAAGGTTTAGTGCTAGGGTTAGGGTTAGGGTTAGGGTAACGGTAAGGGTTAGGGTTAGGTTTAGGTTTAGGGTAAGGGTAAGGGTTAGGGTTAGGGTTAAGGTTTAGTGTTGGGGTTACGGTTAGGGTTAAGGTTAGGGATACGGTAAGGGTAAGGGTTAGGTTAGGGTTAGGGTTAGGGTAAGGGTAAGGGTTAGGGTTAGGGTTAGGATAATAGTAATAGTTAGGGTTGGGTTTAGGGTCAAGGTTAGGATTAGGGTTAGGGTAAGCCTAAGTGTTAGGTTAGGGTTAGGGTTAGGGTTAGGGTAAAGGTTGGGTTTAGAGTTAGGGTTAGGTTTAGGGGTAGGGTTAGGGTTATGGTTAGTATTAGGTTTAGGGTAAGGGTAAGGGTTAGGGTTAGTTTTAGGTTTAGGTTAAGGGTTAGGGTAAGGGTAAGAGTTAGTGTTTGGGTTAGTGTTAAGTTGAGGGTTAGCGTTAGGGTTAGGTTTAGGTTAAGGCTATGTGTTAGGTTTAAGGTTAGGGTTAGGGTTAGGTTTAGTGTTAGGGTTAGGGTAAGGATTAGGGTTAGGAATGTGGTTAGGTTTAGGGTAAGGGTTAGGGTTAGGTTTAGGGTTAGGGTAAGGCTTAGGGTTAGGGTTAGGGTAAGGGTAAGGGTTAGGGTTAGGATTAGGTTTAGTGTTGGGGTTAGGGTTAGGGTTTAGGGTTAGGGTAAGGGTTTGGGTTAGGGGTTAGGGTTAGTGTTAAGGTTAGGTTAAGGGTTAGGTTTAGGATTAGGGTTAGGTTTAGGATAAGGGTTAGGGGTTAGGGTTAGATTAAGGGTAAGTGTTAGGGTAAGGGTAAGAGTTAGGGTTAGGGTTAGGGTTAGAGTTAGGGTTAGGGTAAGTGTAAGGGTTAGGTTTATGGTTAGGGGTTATGGTTAGGGTTAGGTTTAGGGTTAGGGTTATGGTAAGGGTAAGGCATAAGTTTAGGGATAGGGTTAGGGTTAGGGTTAGGTTTAGGATTAAGATTAGGGTAAGGGTAAGAGTTAGGGTTAGGGTTAGGGTTAGAGTTAGGGTTAGGGTAAGGTAAGGGTTAGGTTTATGGTTAGGGGGTATGGTTAGGGTTAGGTTTAGGGTTAGGGTTATGGTAAGGGTAAGGCATAAGTTTAGGGATAGGGTTAGGGTTAGGGTTAGGATTAGGATTAAGATTAGGGTAAGGGTAAGTGTTAGGGTTAGGGTAAGGTTAGGATTAGGTTTAGGGTAAGGGTAAGGGTTAGGTTAGGGTTAGGGGTTAAGGTAAGGGTTAGGGTTAGGGTTAGGTTTAGGGTTGGGGTTAGGGTTATGATTAGTGTAAGGGCAACGGTTAGGGTTAAGGTTAGGGTTAGGATTAGGATTAGGGTTAGGGTAAGGGAAAGTGTTAGGGTTAGGTTTAGTGTTAGGGTTAGGATAAGCATAAGGGTTACGTTTAGGGTTAGGGTTAGCTTTAGGTTTAGGGTTAGAGTTAGGGAAAGAATAAGGGTTAGGGCTAAGGTTAGGTTTAGGTTTAGGGTTAGTGTTAAGGTTAGGGTTAGGGTTAGGGTAAGGGTAAGGGTTAGGGTTACTTTTAGGGTTAGTGTTAGGGTAAGGGTAAGGGTTAGGGTTAGGGTTATGTTTAGGGTTACAGTTAGGGTTAGGTTTAGGGTTAGGGTAAGAGTAAGGGTTCGTGTTAGGATTAGGGTTAGGGTTAGGGTTAGGTTTAGGGTTAGGTTTAGGGGTTAGGGTTAGGGTAAGAGTAAGGGTTAGGTTTAGGGTTAGTGTTAGGTTTAGTGTTGGGGTTAAGGTAAAGGGTTAGGGTAAGGGTTCGGGTTAGGGTTACGGTTAAAGTAAGGGTGAGGTTTAGGGTTAGGTTTAGGTTTAAGGTAAGGGTTAGAGTTAGGTTTAGGGTAAGGGTAAGTTTTAGGGTTAGGGTTAGTTTTAGGGTTAGGGTAAGGGTAAGGGTTAGGTTTATGGGTAGGGTTAGGGTTAGGGTAAGGGTTAGGTTTAGAGTTAAGGTTAAGTTTAGGGTTAGGGTTAGGGTTAGGGTTAGGGTAAGGGTAAGGGTTAGGGTTATGGTTAGGGTTAGGGTTAGGGTTAGGGTAAGGGAAACCATAAGGGCTAGGGTTAAGGTTAGGTTTAGGGCTAGGGTTAGGGTAAGGTTAGGATTAGGGTTAGGGTAAGGATAAGGGTTAGGGTTAGGTTTAGTGTTAGGGTTAGGGTAAGGGTAAGGGTTGGGGTTAGGTTTACTGTTAGGTTGAGGGTTAGGGTTAGGGTAAGGCTAAGTGTTAGGGTTAAGGTTAGGGTTAGGTTTAGGGTTAGGGTAAGGGTTAGGGTTAGGTTTAGGATTACGGTTAGGGTTAGGGTAAGGGTTAGGGTTAGGGTTTGGGTTAGGTTTATGTTTAGGGTTAGGTTTAGAGATACGGTTAGGGTTATGGTTAGGGGTAGGGTAAGGGTATTTGTTAGGGTTAGGTTTAGGTTTAGCGTTAGGGTAAGGGTAAGGGTTAGGGTTAGAGTCAGGGTTAATTTAGGGTAAGGGTTATGGTTAGGTTTAGTGTAAGGGTAAGGTTTAGTGCTAGATTTAGGGTTAGGGTTAGGGTAACGGTAAGGGTTAGGGTTAGGTTTAGGTTTAGGGTAAGGGTAAGGGTTAGGGTTAGGGTTAAGGTTTAGTGTTGGGTTTAAGGTTAGGGTTAGGTTTAGGGATACGGTAAGGGTAAGGGGTTAGGTTAGGGTTAGGGTTAGGTAAGGGTAAGTGTTAGGGTTAGGGTTAGGATAATGGTAATAGTTAGGGTTGGGTTTAGGGTTAAGGTTAGGATTAGGGTTAGGTAAGCCTAAGTGTTAGGTTAGGGTTAGGGTTAGGGTTAGGGTAAGGGGTTGGGGTTTAGGGTAAGGGTTAGGGTTAGCGTAAGGGTTAGGTTAGGATTAGGGTTAGGGTTAGGGTAAGGGTTAGGGTTAGGTTTGGGTTAGGGTTTGGTTTATGTTTAGGGTTAGGGGTAAGTGTAAGGGTTAGGGTTAGGGTTAGCTTTTAGTGTTGGGGTTAAGGTTAGGTTTAGGGTAAGGGTTAGGATTAGGGTTAGGGTTATTTTTAGGATTAGGTTTAGGGTTACTGTTAGTGTTAGTGTTAGGTTTAAGGTTAGGGTTAGGGTTAAGGGTAAGGGTCAGGGTTAGGTTTAGGGTTAGGTTTAGGGTAAGGGTAAGGGTTAGGTTTAGGGTTAGGTTTAGGTTTAGGGTTAGGTTTAGGGTTAGGTTTATGGAAAGGGAAAGGGTTAGGGTTAAGGATAGGTTTATGGCTAGGGTTAGGGTTAAGGTTAGGATTAGGGTTAGGGTAAGGGTAAGGGTTATTGTTAGGTTTAGGGTTAGGGTTAGGGTAAGGGTAAGTGTTAGGGTTAAGGTTATGGTTAGGGTTAGGTTTAGGGTAAGGGTTAGGGTTAGCGTAAGGGTTAGGGTTAGAATTAGGGTTAGGGTTAGGGTAAGGGTTAGGGTTAGGTTTGGGTTTAGGGTTTGGTTTATGTTTAGGGTTTAGGGTAAGGGTAAGGGTTAGGGTTAGGATTAGGTTTAGTGTTGGGGTTAAGGTTAGGGTTAGGGTAAGGGTTAGGATTAGGGTTAGGGTTATTTTTAGGATTAGGTTTAGGGTTACTGTTAGTGTTAGGGTTAGGGTTAGGGTAAGGGTATGTGTTAGGGTTAGCGTTGGGTTAGGGTTAGGTTTAGTGTAGGGTAAGGTTAAGGGTTAGGGTAAGGGTTAGGGTTAATGTGAGGGTAAGGATTAGTGTTAGGGTCAGAGTTAGGTTTAGGGAAAGGGTTAGATTTAGGGTTAGTGTAAGGGTAAGTTTTAGGGTTAGGGTTAGGGTAAGGGTAAGCGTTAGTGTTAGGCTTAGGGTTAGGTTTAGGGTTAGGGTAAGGGTAAGGGTTAGGGTTAGGGTTAGGGTTAGGGTAAGGGTTAGGGTTAGGGTTGTGGTTAGGTTTGGGGTTAGGGTAAGTGTAAGTGTGAGGGTTAGGGTTAGGGTCGGATAAGGGTAAGGGTTAGGGTTAGGGTTAGGGTTAGTGATTAGGGTTAGGGTTAGGGTTAGGGGTTAGGATTACGGTTAGGGTTACGGTAAATGTTAGGGTTAGGGGTTAGGGTTAGTGTCAGGGTTAGGTTAAGGGTTAGGGTTAGGATTAGGGTTAGGGTTAGGACAAGGGTTAGGGTTGGGGTTAGGGTTAGGGTTAGGGTAAGGGTAAGGTTTAGGGTTAGGGTTAGGAGTTACGGTTAGGGTTAGGTTTAGGGTTAGGTTTATGGTAAGGGTAAGGCATAGGTTTAGGGATAGGGTTAGGGTTAGGGTTATGTTTAGGGTTAGGGTTAGGGTAAGGGTAAGGTTTAGGGTTAGGTTTAGGGTTAGGGATAAGGTTAGGGGTAGGGTTAGGGTAAGGGTAAGCGTTAGGTTAGGGTTAGGGTTAGGGTAATGGTTAGGGTTAGGGTTAGTGTTAGGTTTAGGGTTAGGGTTAGGGCAAGGGTAAGGGTAAGGGTTAGGGTTAAGATTAGGGTAGGGTTAGGGTTAGGGTTAGGGGTAATGGTAAGGGTTAGGGTTAGGTTTAGTGTTTGGGTTAGGGTTAGGGTAAGGGTAAGGTTTAGGTTAAGGGTTAGGGTAGTTTTAGGATTAGGGTTAGGGTTAGGGTTAGGTTTAGGGAAAGGATAAGGGTTAGGTCTAAAGTTAGGTTTAGAGTTAGGGTTAGGGTTCAGGCTAGGGTTAGTGTTAGGGTAAGGGTAAGTGGTTAGGGTTACTTCTAGGGTTAGGGTTAGGATAAGGGTAAGGGTTAGGGTACGGTTAGGGTTAGGTTTAGGTTTAGGTTTAGGGGTTAGGGTAAGAGTAATTGTTAGGGTTAGGATTAGGGTTAGGGTTAGCGTAAGGGTTAGGGTTAGGGTTAATTTTAGGGTTAGGTTAGGGTTAGGGTTAGGGTTAGGGTTAGGGTAAGGGTAAGGGTTAGGGTTAGGGTTAGTGTTAGGTTTAGTGTTGGGGCTAAGGTTAGGGTTAGGGTCAGCGTTAGGGTTAGGGATACAGTTAAGGGTAAGGGTTAGGGTTAGGGTTAGGGTTTAGGGTAAGGGTTAGATTTAGGTTTTAGGGTAAGGGTAAGGTTTAGGGTAAGGGTTAGGTTTAGGTTTAGGGTAAGGGTAAGGGTTAGGGTTAGGGTTAGGTTTAGGGTTAGGTTTAGTGTTAGGGTAAGGGTAAGGGTAAGGGTTAGAGTTAGGGTTAGGGTGCACGTTAGGGTTAGGGTAAGGGTTAGGGTTAGGGTTAGGGTTGGGGTGAGGGTTATGGTAAGTGTTACGGTTAGGGTTAGGTTTAGGATAAGAGTAAGGGTTAGGGTTATGGTTAGGGTTAGGGTGAGGATTAGGGTTAGGGTTAGGGTTTGGGTTAGGTTTTGGGTTAGGCTTAGGGTAAGGGTAAGGGTTAGGGATAGGTTTAGGTTTAGTGTTAGGTTACGGTTAGGGTTAGGGTAAGGTTTAGGGTTAGGGTTAGGTTTAGGGTTAGGTTTAGGGTTACGGTTAGGGTTAGGGTGAGAGTTAGGGTAAGGGTATGTGTTAGGTTTGGGGTTAGCGTTATGGTAAGGTAAGATTTAGGGTTAGGGATAGGGTTTAGGTAAGGGTAAGGGTTAGGGTTAGGTTTAGGGTAAGGGTAAGGTTTAGGGTTAGTTTTAGGGTTAGGGTTAGGGTAACGTTAGGGTAAGTGTTAGGGTTAGGATTAGGGTTAGGTTTAGGGTTGGGGTTGGGTAAGTTTTAGTGTTAGGGTTAGGGTTAGGGTTAAGATAAGGGTAAGGGTTAGGGTTAGGGTTAGGGGTTAGTGGTTCGGGTTACACTTAGGGTTAGGGTTAAGAGTTAGGGTTAGGGTTAGCGTTAGGTTTAGGGTAAGGGTAAGTGTTAGTGTTAGGGTTAGGGTTAGGTTTAGAGTAAGGGTTAGAATTTGATTTAGCGTAAGGGTAAGGTTTAGGGTTAGGGTTAGGTTTAGGGTAAGGGTTAGGGTTAGGGTAAGGGATAGGGTTAGGGTAAGGTTAGGGTTAGGTTTAGGGTTAGGTTTAGGGTTAGGGTTAGGGTAAGGGTTAGCGTTAGGGTTAGGGTTAGGTTTAGGGTAAGAGTTAGAGTTAGATTTAGGGTAAGGGTAAGGTTTAGGGTTAGGTTATGTTATTAGGGTTAGGGTAAGGGTAAGGGTTAGGGTTAGGTTTAGGTTTATGATTATGTTTAGGGTTAGGGTAAGGGTAAGGGTTAGGGTTAGGATTAGGGATAGGGTTAGTGTAAGGGTAAGGGTAAGGGTTAGGGTTAGGTTTAGGGTTAGGTTTAGGGTAAGGGTAAGGGTTAGGTTTAGGCTTAGAGTTAGGTTTAGGTTAAGGTTAGGTTTAGGGTTAGGGTAAGGGTAAGGGTTAGGCCTAAGGTTAGGTTTAAGGTTAGGTTTAGGGTTAAGGTTAGGGTTAGGGTTAGGGTAAGGGTAAGCGTAAAGGTTAGGGTTACTTTTAGGGTTAATGTTAGGGTAAGGGTAAGGGTTAGGTTTAGGGTTAGGTTTAGGGTTAGGGTAGGGTTAGTTTTAGGGTTATTGTAAGAGTAAGGGTTAGGGTTAGGATTAGGGTTTGGGTTAGGGTAAGGGTTAGGGGTAGGGTTAGGTTTAGGGTTAGGGTTAGGGTAAGGGTAAGGGTTAGGGTTAGGGTTAGTGTTAGGTTTAGTGTTGGGGTTAAGGTTAGGGTTAGGGTAAGGGTTAGGGTTAGGGTTAGGTTTATGGTTATGGTAAGGGTAAGGGTTAGGGTTCGGCTTATGGTTAGGGTTTAGGGTGAGGGTTATAGTTAGGTTTAGGGTAAGGGTAAGGTTTAGGGTTAGGGTTAGGTTAAGGGTTAGGGTAAGGGTAAGGTTATGGTTAGGCATAGGTTTAGGATTAGGTTTAGGTTTAGGGTAAGGGTAAGTGTTAGGGTTAGGGTTAGGGATAGGGTTAGGGTAAGGGGTAAGGGTTAGGGTTAGGGTTAGGGTTGGGTGAGGGTTAAGGTAAGGGTAAGGGTTAGGTTTAGGTTTAGGATAAGGGTAAGTGTTAGGGTTAGTGTTATGGTTAGGGTAAGGGTTAGGGTTAGGGTTAGGTTTAGGGTTGGGGTTAAGGTTAGGGTTATCGTTAGGGTAAGGGTAAGGTTTAGGGTTAGGGTAGGGGTAGGGTTAGGGTTAGGGGTTACGTTTAGGGATAGGTTTAGGGTTAGGGTTATGATAAGGGTAAGGATTCGGGTTGGGTTTAGGGTTAAGGTTAGTCTTAGGGTTAGGGTAAGAGTAAGTGTAAGGGTTAGATTATGGTTAGGGTTAGGTTAGGGTAAGGGTTAGGTTTAGAGTTAGGGTTAGGTTTAGGTGTAGGTTTAGGGTTACGGTTAGGGTAAGGGTAAGGTTAGTTTTCGGGTTAGGGTTAGGTTTACGGTTAGGGTTAGGTTTAGGGTTAGGGAAAGGATAAGGGTTAGGGTTAAGGTTAGGTTTAGGGTTAGGGTTAGGGTTAGGTTTAGGGTTAGGGTAAGAGTAAGGGTTAGGGTTAGGATTACGTTTAGGATTAGGTTTAGGGTTAGGGTAATGGTAAGGTTTAGGGTTAGGGTTAGCGATAGGGTTAGGGTAAGCATTAGGGTTAGGGTTAGGGTTAGGTGAGGGTTAGGTTTAGGGTTGGGGTTAAGGTTAGGGTTAACGTTAGGGTAAGGGTAAGGGTTAGGGTTAGGGTAGGGTTAGGGTTAGGGTTAGGGGTTACGGTTAGGGATAGGTTTAGGGTTAGTGTTATGATAAGGGTAAGGGTTTGGGTTGGGTTTAGGGTTAAGTTTAGGGTTAGGATCAGGGTAAGAATAAGGGTAAGGGTTAGGTTATGGTTAGGGTTAGGTTAGGGTAAGGGTTAGGTTTAGAGTTTGGGTTAGGTTTAGGTGTAGGGTTAGGGTTATGGTTAGAGTTAGGGTTAGGGTAAGGGTAAGCGTTAGGTTTCGGGTTCAGGTTAGGTTTAGGGCTTGGGTTAGGGTTAGGGTTAGGGAAAGGATAAGGGTTAGGGTTAAGGTTAGGTTTAGGTTTAGGGTTAGGGTAAGTGTAAGGGATAGGTTAGGGTTAGGGTTAGGATTAAGGTTAGGGTTAGGGTTAGGGTAAGGGTAAGGGTTAGGGTTAGGGTAAGGGTAGGGTTAGGGTAAGGGTAATGGTTAGGGTTAGGTTAAGGGTTAGGGTTAGGGTTAGGTTTAGGATTAGGGTTAGGGTAAGGGTAAGGTTTAGGGTTAGGTTTAGGGTAGGGTTATGGTAACGGTAAGGGTTAGGTTAGAGTTAGGGTAAGGGTTAGGGTTAAGGTTAGGGTTAGGGTTAGGGTAAGGGTTAGGATTAGGGTTAGGGTTAGGGTTAGGGTTAGGGTTAGGGTTACTGTTAGAGTTAGGGAAAGGATAAGGGTTAGGGTTAAGGTTAGGTTTAGGGTTAGGGTTCGGGTTAGGTTTAGGGTTAGGGTTACTGTTAGAGTTAGGGAAAGGATAAGGGTTAGGGTTAAGGTTAGGTTTAGGGTTAGGGTTCGGGTTAGGTTTAGGGTTAGGGTTACTGTTAGAGTTAGGGAAAGGATAAGGGTTAGGGTTAAGGTTAGGTTTAGGGTTAGAGTTAGGGTAGGGTTAGGGTAAGGGTAAAGGTTAGGGGTTAGGTTTAGGGTTAGGGTTAGGGTAAGGGTAAGGGTTAGGGTTAGGGTTGGGGTTAGGTTTAGGTTTAGGGTTAGGGGTAGGGTAAGGGTTAGGTTTTAGGGTTAGGGTTAGGGTAAAGGTTACGGTTATTAAGGTTAGGGTAAGGGTTAGGGTTAGGGTTAGGGATAGCGTTAGGTTTAGGGTAAATAGTTAGGGTTAGGGTTAGGGTTAGGGTTAGGGTAAGGGTAAGGGTTTGGGTTAGGGTTAGGGTAACGTTAGGGTTAGGGTCAGGTTTAGAGTTAGGGTAAGGTAAGTGTTAGAGTTAGGGTTAGGCTTAGGGTTAGGTTAGGGTTAGGGTTATGGGTAGGGTTAGGGTAAGGGTTAGGGTTAGGATTGGGTAAGGGTAAGTGTCAGGGTTAGAGTTAGGGTTAGGGTTAAGTTAAGGGTAAGGGTTAGGGTTAGGGTTAGAGTTAGGATTTGGGTTAGGTTGAGGGTTAAGGTTAGGGTTAGCGTTAGGGTAAGGGTAAGTGTTAGGTTTAGGGTTAGGGTTAGGATATGGGTAAGGGTTTGGGTTTGGGTTATGGTTAGGTTTAGGGGTTAGGGTTCGGGTTAGGTTTAGGGTTAGGTTTAGGGTAAGGGTTAGGGTTAGGGTTAGGGTTAGGGTTCCTGAAAGGGTTAGTGTTAGGGTTATGTTTAGGGTTAGGTTTAGAGTAAGGGTTAGGGTTAGGGTTAGGCTTAGGGGTAAGGGTTGGGGTTAGGTTTAGGGTTAGGGTTT